>NC_089202.1:19612022-19728714 GCF_963930695.1 Labrus bergylta
TTCGGGACAGTGACCAATTCGAAGTCTGGCTAGCAAGCCAGTCTTTCTGTTAAACATACTGTCTGATCATATTAACCGTTTGGTAGCCATAGGTAAAGATGTTGAGAGAAATGTGTGCTAGCTGAAGGTAACTTCATACAGCTTTCTGGTTCATTATTATCTCAGGCAACATTAAAGTGACAGCACATGTGACAGTGTCAACACATGTAATAAGGTAGGCCAGAGGGAATATAAACTTAATGAGAATCAGCAGGAGCAAAACATCAGGTTCATATATTGATATGTTACATATTTTATGATAGAAGATATTTGACAATATTGTCATACTTGATGACTGCATTATGTTCTCTCAGACTCTGCTCTGAGAGCTACTTGCATATTGACTGCCCTTCACATCACCCCTTAGTAGAACATGGTAAGCCCTGTTCTGCAAATTCATCCCATTTATAAAAAGGGACTCAAGGTTGGGAGCACAGGTTTTTCATGTTTCACTGAAGCTTTATCAAAAAGTTAAAACAGAACATAGATATCGACAAGCAATTGTGTTTTTTCTTATTGTTTGCACTGCTTCTTTAGTAGGTCTGAATGCTGAATCTTCTGTAAATTCACAATTTAAAGCTGATATATATTTTTTTTAAATCTTCCCGGGGGGGCTTGCCCCCGGACCCCCCTAGGAGGTTTGGATCCATGTCACCTTTTTCATCCCTGATGAGTTTGCACCCCTGTCAACAGTCAGATGGCAGAAACATAGAAACAGCAAAATCCCCCTAAACTCGAACTGAAAAAGTATGACGGAGGATTATGGCCACGTTAAAGAAAATGAAAAATCTCAATTTACGAGAATAATGACGTTATTTCAGTCTATATCAGAAGAGCAGCAGCCTGTTAAAATTACAAACGTTGAGCATCTTGTTATACTTTAGTAAAGGTTTCACTTGTTTCACAGGTTTCAAGGAAATAGGCTACTTCCTTGTGTAGTCAGTAAAAAACAGTTAGTTCAAGAGAAGTTTTCACTTCAACTTGCAAGGACTTTATTCATCTGCAAAATGATCAGTGAACAGGACACAAACTGGCTCTGCCCATGAGACACTTTAACAAGGCAGACAAGTGCAGATAACAAACACAAATATAAAATAGTTGTGTTGGGGCTTTACTTATGCAGATATGAAACTACACATGCTTTTGGCACATCATCATTATCACACTGTCATAAAATATCAGGACCCTGAAAAGATACTGAAAGAAACTGTGGCTTTTCTGAAGAAAGAACCACACTGACTTGGAGGAAGTTGTGTCTGCAGAGGAGCAGACTTTAACAGTTCTCCTTTCATCATTTTCACACAGGCTGGTCTCGAACTCGTAACTCAAGTTCCTGTTATACTTTCCATCCACAGAGCACTTTGTTGGATGCAACAGTGGAAACTCGTAAATTTCCGACTTTATTCTTTATTATAATTTGGCCCTAATCGTGGCCCTAATCCTCCGTCGTTAAAGAGAAACTTGTTAGGCTGAACAATTATATGAAGTCTCAAGATCTGTAGTAAATAGGCGACCTCCAAACCCACAACCTTATTTTGTTAAAATGTATTTTCCCATTTGAACTGTTTGTCTTGGTTATTATCTGTTCTTCTGAGGTTAAGTTGAGTGTCTTGCCTTTTTAGCTGTGAGATTTATTTAAAGAATGACTTAATATATATAATATGCACATGATCTGTAGATGGATGGAAAATGTATAAATATGGTGTATCAACTACCGCTGAATCCCTGTGCAGAGTCTCAGTGAAAAGTAGGCAGCATTTAAGTTGTACCTGCTGTACAAATAGGAAGATATTACAGACTTTTATGATATATTTTAAAACAATTTTTGGCTGAGTTTCACACAGAAAGAGCTCATAAAGTGTTGCTGTTTAATTGTGTATCTTTTCGTTGTTTCAAACACTGCTTCGTCCTTTCTCCGTTCCCTCCACCCCGTCTGCTCTCATGCAGGGATCAGCTGGTGGCTGTGTGTGACAACAATCAGTAGCTTCACTAGGTAACGTTTCAGCCTGCTGTAGTCTGTTGCTGTAAACTGAGCCAAACTATGATAGCGAGTAGGCCTGCGTGACATGACTAAAAGTGTTATCACGATAAAAAATGTCATATCAGTCGATATCGATAATTGTCATTCATTATTTCTTTCAAATTTAAAGGCTGATTTTGGCTCCTGAGTTAAAGTTGAAAAAACAAGGTGGTTAATTATGGTTTGAATATTCAGAACATGACAAAATATAATTAAATATTTCACCATTATAAGCACAGTGCACGTAGCGCTCAAGGAACATTAGCGCTCCCCACTTCCCAGTGGTTGGTGGTGTAATCACACGATTAAATCTATCAAACTTTTATCGAACATTTTTCATATTTATTGACAAAAATTATATCGCAATAATTATCATTTAGTTTTATCGCCCAGGCCCAGTCCGGACTGAACTGTAATCTATGTCTGCATCTCATAATTTAGTCTCAAAATTTAACCTGGGCATATTCACATTCAGAGTCCTTTTTCATATTTCTAGGCTTCACTTCGTCATATAGATTTAACATCTCTACTGCATTGCTCACAAAATTCAATCCTCCCTCTAAGCGCTTCTCCTCCAGATAGGAGCGACCTGACTGATTTGTGTCGCCAGAGCTTCCTCCCTCCTTCTCGCCTTTGCTCCTCCAAGTCACACTAGTATAAATCACATCTTTGCTTTCCTCGTTTTTCTTCTCTGAACTTGTACTGGCGTCTTCTGTGTTGTTTCGGCTTGAGCTTGGTAAGTTGGTGCTGGTTGGCTCAGAGGTAGTTGCAGGTTGGGTGACACCTGGTTTCTTCAGCTCAGTGGTGTTAGCATAAATGCCCTCATTTGTTTTGTTGGGTTCCTACAAATCAAAAGGAAATGTCGGTTGTAAGTTTATTCTGCTTATTTAAGTGACACTAAGTAGAAAACTGCTGGATTCCAGGATAAAGTACCTCATCTCCTTTTCCACTTGGTAGATGTTGGCTCATAGCAACTGTGCTAGCGTTACCTGACCCCTGACTCTTAAGCAGGTTGTGTTGAGTCCTCTGAGCCCTGAAAAAACCAGCAGAGTATAAACCTACAAGAATATACTGAAAATATCTTTGTTTTTCCCTAGTCTAAAGTTGAGAAAAAACTCAGGGAACAGTCCATATTTAGTTATTTTAACACTGGTAACAGATCACAGGATCACATCGTCTGCAGTCGATGTCAACATGTTGTGCCGAGTGTGGCTAGCATTAGCAGTACTAGCACTGCCAGCCTTTGGTCCTCCTTGCAGGTTTACTTCCACATGTCTGTGCTTTTTACGCATTGCTCTGGTCAAGATACACCACTTTAACACGAGACAGCCTACATACAACTTTTACTCCATTTTCTAGATCAAAATACAGTCAAACCTCTTTGTGCTATGACATGCCACTTGTCTACTATGCTGGTTTACATCTAGGTAGTAGAGCATTAGTGCCCGCCTCCAGCTTTGGCTGGTGGCATTTCAGCATCAACATTCTTATGTGTGCATGTGCAAAGGTCACAGTACAGGACATACTCTGTCAAGAAGGGGAAATATTCATGATTACTTCATGCCATAACTTTTTTGTTGCAACATACTGGAGCAAAACTCGCAGGTTTTCCACTCAGACTTCGCTACAGCTGCCTGCAAACATGGGGCTTACTGAGAAGCTGCAAACTGTATCACAGCACACCAATCAGTAAAGAACAGTAAAACACCACATAATGAACCACCTGTGGGCATCCTCTCTTCAGAGTAAGGTTATCAACATTTTTTTTCAAAATTTGATACTTTCGACCTGTTTTAAAACAATACTCTTCCAAATCTCCTTTATTCTAATGATCGATAGTACCCAAAAGTACACAAAGCTTTAAATAACTACATATCTTCAGTCATATTTAATCCCAAAGTTGCTTTGAGAAAAAAAGAGAGTAAGAGATCAGCGGTACATCTGAAATTCACAGATCAGCAACTACTGATGTTTCTCCAGTCCTTTAGGTGTCTCATAAAGCTGCATATTCATGTTTATGTCTCACAAACAGACGCAGAGCAGAGGACACTATAAATAACACAAATACTTTGGCAACATTTTCGATCCACAACATTTGATTGAAATTGTGGGCCTCAATTGAAAAATATTAATTACCTGGATAAGACTTTGCTCATAATACCAAAAAATATTAAACATTTCAAAGATTTTAAATTGAAGACCAGAGGAACACCACATAGAATCAGTATCTTCACTCAAATAAAGAATATAAAATTCCAAGTTGGAGGTTTTTAAACATTTTGCATAGTGGTATTCTGTACGGTTTGGCTTGATTTGCTGTTACCCTACCTGATAACAAAGAGTAGAGCACATACTAGCACCAGGAAGAAGACAATGGTGGCGATGAAGACTGGCAAAATCACTGAAAAATACAAAGGACAATAAGGGATTATGGTTCAAGCTCTTATTCAGAAGAGATTATTATTTGAATAAATTCGGACATCACGTATTAATTATTCATTTTGTAAATTGTTAAATCAGGACATATTAAAGCTTTCAAGAGGAATTTATGTTCACCACTTACCCATTCATAAAGCTTTCCTGTTAATACTTAGTAATTATGAGAACAAATGATGAAATGTGCCGCTTACCAATAAGTTATACTCAGTTCAGAGACAAACCTTGACTTTCTGCAGATGTTGGAAGGCTGTAGAAAATAAATCGCTGAGAAGCAGATCCCAGATAGTTTGAGCTGCGACAAAGCACAGTGAAGTGATCCTTCCTTTGGGCTTGACTCATGGTGATGAAGCTCACGCCTGTGCCACTTCGATGCTCATAACTGACTGCAAACTCTTCTGAATGATTGACAGCTAACCCATCCAAACTCCATTGTAAAGTGGGAGGAGGATTTCCCGTAGACTCACAGGAACAGTTGACCTGGTTAGCAGTTTTGGTGCAATCAGATGAGGACATGATCTGTGGAGCATCTGTAATGGATGTAGGGAAGAGAGACAAGTAGAGAGTCAAGTAAAGCCATGCTGTATCAAATTTGAAAAAGTAAAAGATAAGGCTTATGGCTGTAAAAAAAAAGAAAAAAAGTTGACCAGCTGTGCGTGTCCAAGTGAATGAGGCAAAGAAAAATTCTAGTTCCTCCATGTCAATTAGTTTTCATTCTGGGCCTGTGTCCACAGAGGGCGCTTTTAACGCTGGCAGCGCCTATTTTCAATACAAAACCAATGTAGTTCAGTGTTTTCAGCACTCATAAGTTTCTTGAGGCCGCATTCACTCAGCTCTCAGTTGAAAACAATTCCACTTATGGAACAGCACTACGCTCTTCTATGTCACATCTCCATAACCAACCTATGGCGTTTTATCCCAGCCAATAAAATTGCGTGCGGACGAGATCCATGCGCGAATTTAAAGGAGCTGTGCGTACAACTCAAACAGCCACGCACGCATATTATTTTTGTGAGCACTTGCACAGCATTCACTTGCAGAATTTATCTGCTCGCGCGAGCAATATTGTAACCTGCAAGGAGAAAACCATGCTTTGAGCACGAGCAAAATCTCACCCTGAGCGTGTAACTACAGTGCTCTCTCCTGCTCGCTCGCGAGGGGATTTTTCTTTTCGCGCTCAAAGCATGGTTTTGTCCTCTCAGGATACAATATTGCTCGCGCAAGCAATTTCATTTGAATGATTGTAATTTTACTTGATATGCACATTCTTACTAAGCAGACCTTTTTGGGGGTAAAGTTAACATTTGCTTGTCTCTAATTTAATTATAGAACCTCATATATAACACAGTGTTTCCCCTACCATTCAGGTCGTTCAGGGTGGATTACCCAAAGTGATCTCCCACCACCCTAAAAGAAAGGCACTAAATACTTTATCTATGTAAATTATCCATCCATCCATTATCTATAACTCTTTTCTCCCTTTATTTACAACAAAGTTAATCCTCTACAAAAGAAAGATTTTATGGATTTGAAGTTTCCAATCAAAGGAAATTAAAGTTAAACAAAGAGATTTTCATACATTTTTTAAAATGTAACTGATGAATGACACCTACAATGTACATCTATTTGTCTTGTGTTTGATTGAAAACTTCCCAGTTCATTTTCAGCCTTGCAGAAAAACAGGCCTCTCTCCCTAGAAGCTTTGATGTTTAAAACACGTCCAGTCCCCATGAAAGTCTCCTGGCCTCCATCAGCTCTGTACCAGGTGTAGTTCTTTACAGCTGGGTTTGCATTAGCACTGCAAGTCAGTGTCACATTTGTGTCTTCTTGCACTGGACCAGAGGGACTGACTGACACTGTGGTCCCTTTGGGTGAATCTGAAAAGAGAAAAAATAAAGTTGTATTTTTTGAATATGTAGTTTATTTGTGATGACTACAATTGTAGTTTTGTGTTTGTGTGGCATTTTGAATATAAAGTCAGAACTTTGATCTGCTACATGAAGTCTGCTCGGTGTATAGTAGGCTTTTATTGTGGTAGAGAACATCAGCGTGCACTGCCCATCATATCAGGATTTGTTTTTAGGCTTCGGTGCGCAACTTTATTTACCCGACCAAAGTGAAATACAGGAGAATGATAATCCGTAACATTACCTGCAGGCAGGGCTAACACTCTGTTAGGAACGCGCATCAAGACAACAGGTGATACAAAACAGTACTCACAGAGCAACGCGCGACATGAGTCACCGTTAAACTGGACCGTTTGACAACACAACTCTAACATGTCTTATTATCTTAACAAGCTATCACTAGTTTTCTCTGATACATTTAACGACTGAGTGGGTGAAAGTTATGAAGTACAGTACTACATTAGTGCTGTACACATTTTAAAAAGCCTTCTTGTACCTAAAGAAAAAAAACCTCTTAATCCACTGAATTTATAGAAAATGTTTAGTTTGTTTGCTAGTTGCTTCTCAGATTCAGATCTATGATGCAAAATAGGATGAATACACTAATGTCAAAATATCTTTATGTGCCCTGCTGGCTATATATGTAAATAAATAAATATGCCTATATATTTTTTTATTACTCTTTACTTTTAACTTAACTTAGTAACTTAACTTTATTTATATAGGCATACAATGAATTTGACATTAGTCACATTTGTCAAAAAGAAGCAAGGCCATATCTGTCAGTCTAGATTTTGAGCTTTTTATACCTAGATCGAAAACACCAATTGAAATTGGTTATTTGTTGTTTTATACGTTGAGAATTTTCAGACAAAATGTTTTTTGCTTTAATCCCTGTTATTAACACAACATGAATATTAGGCTGTCCCTGACGATGTGCTTATCTCCTGATTTCATATTACCCTTTATTTGGTTACTGATTTTTTTCATGTGATTCTAAAACATGTCAGGCAATCCTTGATGACATTGCCCCTTTCAGAATAAATCAAACCAAACAAAACGCTCTTCCCTTGCTTCCCTTCCAAATCTCCACCAATGCCCACTTGTTATCTGCAGGGTCATCAGCTGGGGTCTACCGCTCGTAGATGATTTGCACCTTAACCCAGAACATCTCCAGTTGAGTTCTTATTCAATTTTAATCCTCCTGGACTTTAGCTTTGCTTTTAATACGAAAGACTATGATATCCTCCTGAATTTCCTGAAAGACTACATTGGCATTAAAAACACTGCTCTGTACTGGTTTCAATCGGCAATACAATTTTCCCCATCCCCTTTCCACCTCACATTTGGTGTTCCCCAAGGATCAATTCTCAGTCTATTATTTGCTCTGGTAATGGGCACCTCTGGGAAAATGTTCAATATGTTCAAATACACTGCAAACCCAAAGTTTCCCCCACAACTGATTTTAAAAACTAGCTCTAGGTCTTCTACCTTTGCTGTGTACAATGTTACTTTTTTTTTTTTCTTGTGTTTTCTTGTGTCTGCTACTTCCTTTTGTTTGTTAAGGAAAAAAACAATAGCTTATAGTCTGGAGCATTACTGGGAAGTGGATTAGGGTGTGAATACTGCCATGAGGGATTGCCTTTTTTCTCCACTCAGTCGTCTTTGTCTTATCACTGCATGTACTGAACCATGAGGTGGTACAAATACCATTTCAGGCCTTATAACCATCATAAAATCAAAACTGGTGAGTAATGAGAAAATTCACTCCACTTAGAGTGTGAGTCGATAAAGACAATAACTAATCAGAACAAAATATATTTTTTACCAGGCCATAAACATGTCCATTTCTGCTGTCACAATGGACATTATAATACGGGGTGTGTATGGGACTTGTGGTTCTTTTTTCTTCTGCATCAGTTCCATTTTTTTTACCTGTGTTCATGCAAATGTTTCAAACAATACCTACACTGAACATCCATCTGTGTGTTGTTCGATCTTCCACTTCCCTCTTCATTTGCTGCACGGCAGAAAAAAGGTCCTCTCTCCCTAGAAGCTTTGATGTTTAAAACACGTCCAGTCCCCATGAAAGTCTCCTGGCCTCCATCAGCTCTGTACCAGGTGTAGTTCTTTACAGCTGGGTTTGCATTAGCACTGCAAGTCAGTGTCACATTTGTGTCTTCTTGCACTGGACCAGAGGGACTGACTGACACTGTGGTCCCTTTGGGTGAATCTGAAAAGAGAAAAAATAAAGTTGTATTTTTTGAATATGTAGTTTATTTGTGATGAGGGATAGAGAATGTTATGCCTTTATCCTGAACAAGCCCTGCTAAACATCAATAGAAACAGCTAGTAGGACCAGTGTTGGTCTGTAACGTATCACTAGTAATGCGTTACAGTAATGATATTACTTTTACAAGTAACGAGAAGTGTAACGAATTACTAATGAAATTCCAGTAATAATATTACAGTTACCCACACAAAAAAAAACTTGTTACTACATTACTGTTGTTGTTATTACCCCACTTCAGATTTATGCAACAAACCCCAGATTAATTTTGTTTTGCACTTTAGACAAGCAGGAAAGCCAACATGGTTGCCAGATATGCGGATTTGGGCATCTTTGTAGGTGCCCCAGAGGGGGCACCTAACAGTCTGGCCATTGGGCTTGTTTTGTCGTTTGTTGTCACAAATACCTGGCAACCCTGGCTAGCTTGAAAGATGGAAGCATACATGTTTACTTTCAGCGGATGGAAATATTCCCATTACTTAAGTTTTGTCGACAAGAAAGATAACAAGAACATCATTGTCAGATGTAAATTGTGTCCCAGTACCAGGACTCTTTATACTGCAAAACACAAGACTTCAAAACTCCTTAAGCACTTACAACATCTGACGACAACACAAGAACATGAAGCTCGTGTAAATAAACCCACCAATGAGCTGTGGAGGACAGCTGTAGCCCTACAATGTCTACAAATCAACCAAGACTGGATTTTAATCGAGCACAGCTAAAAGCGAAAAAGAACTAATGAAAGTTATGGCTTATTACGAAAAGTAATATAACAAGTAGTGTAACATATTACTGATGGCAGGGAGTAATAAGTAAAGTAATTAAATTACTTAAAGAGTAATAAGTAATATATTCCTTTTTTTCAATAACGAGCCCAACACTGAGTAGGACTATAACAGTATGTGTACTCATGCAGAGCCATCACGGTTTGGTCTTCACCGTTCATTGTATTCATTTTTATTTATTTTTATCAATAAAATGTAAAGTTATAAAAACAATGCACATTCATAACATTTCTGTAATGCACAAGTTTAGCCATCATAGACAGCAGTAATATGTAAAACAGACTAAAGTGGGACAACAAAATTGTAAATCTAGAAGCATATGAAACACTTAAAAGAGAGATGTGCATTAAAACAGGACAGTAATCCTGTTCTCCTGGTAAAACAAATAAGAAACCTAAAAGCAGGACATCAAAGCAGGAGACGTAGGCCTACATGAGACAGCATACCAATTAGAGGTGGGGGAAAATAGATACAGCATAGAATCACAATATTCTGCTAGCGATTTTATTTTTAATTGCTGGAGGGGTTGCACAATTCATTTTGAGCAAGTTGCATTGTTAAAAATGGCTGCAGTTGTTCAGTCGTCCGTACATGTTTGTGTTCAGTAAAGTTTGATAAGACTGAAACACCATCAGTTCAGATTGTGAGGTGCTTGCAGCCTTTTACTTTTATCACAGTGTTGGTCAGTCTGTGGGCTCGACTCCTATTGTGTAGAAATGAACAGACAGAAGTGAGACGAAAAGACTGAGAATTTTTCCTTGTTTGACAAAACACTTCTTGATTTAGTTTAATTTTGTGTACATAATATGCAGTTAAAAATATGAAATTCAATATATCATATCACAATTCTCAGCTTGTCGCAAAATGTTGAAAAAATCGCAATAATATCGTAACGTGACTCAAGCATCGTTATAATATCGTATCGAAGGGCCTCTGGTGATTCCCACCTCTCATTACAGTGTAGACCTACAGTACAGTGTTGCTTCCTCAGCGGATAAACAGTTGGTAGAAATATGTAAATATAAACTTTACTATGTTTGTCACCATCTTAATTTGTTTTTGAAATGGGAGATTAAAGTCCAGTGTTACATTCATTTATGATCAGATACAACTGTGACCTTTAACCCTGTGATGAAAACACTGAGTGTGAAATGATCTGTTGACCTCTTTGTGAAAAACATGCAGATTGTTTTCTTTCTGTTTAAGTATTGACAGGAGTTATTAAACCACTGTGTGACATTAGTCATCACTGCTGTTAGCTTACGTGCAGCTTGCTGGTTTGTTGTTGCATGTTCAAAAATGATAGTATCATCAGCGTACATTAGGATGTCTGACCTAATAGCATTCATTTATTAGATCATTTATGTAGAGGCTAAACAACAAACCCTGTTCATACAATGAATACATCTACAATCAAACATCTGAGTGGAGAGAAAAAAAGGTAATCACACATGGCAGTATGCACACCCCAGGTGACGGCCATGCTTGTAACTGTTTGCTAAATGATTACAAAACAACAAACAACGAAGAAGAAGCATGTATTTTATGTAATCAATTTATCACAAGACACACATACTCACATGTAATGTCAGCTGTTAAACTGGTGTTCACAGATGACTCAGTGCTGCCATCTTGTTTTCTGTAGACAGCAGTACAGGAGATTTCCTGTCCGTGATGGAGGTGTGATGCGTTGAAGTTCAGCACAGAGATCTTGACTTTAGTTTTGTCCTGATTCTCCTGCAGGGTCTCCTGACCTTCACCCAGGCCGGGGCTCCATGTCAGATTTGGAGGAAGAGACAGACAGGGAGCTGGAGCAGAGCAGTTCAAACTCACTGAGGTTCCCTCTTTCACCTTCAGTGTGGGCGGAGTCAGAGTCGGTCTGGGTGGATCATCTGTTCAGAAGATACATAAACATGTATAAACAGTCATTTCTCTCTACTATCAAAGGTTTGATTTATCTTTATTTTGAAGTAATCAACGATAAGGTCAGAGAACTACTACATGACTGAACTGTTAATAAGTTTAATTTGAAACCTACCTTTGACTGAAATTTTCACGCCATCAAAAAAGTATTTCAGATCATTGTCACATTCCAATCTAAAATGATGCACTTTGTTGTTTTGAGGTTGCATGTCATTCAGGGTTGTGGTGCAGTCTTTTTTTGTTAGGTCACCGATCAATTGTCCTTTCTGTTGTGGATTACTGCTATCAAACACAACAGGTCCCCAATAAGATTCTTTCCATATTGCTTTACAAGTGTTATCTAAGTTTACATTATATTGATCCTGTATGTCAAAGGAGCAGGGGATTGTCACACAGGATCCCTTCAGAACCTCTATAGTCTTTGGTATAATGATCTCAAACTGTCCACACAGGGCACCTGAAACACAAGAAACAAATCCTTATTACAATTATACATTAACAATACAATCCTTATTCATGTTGAGTTTATAATGACTATATTACTAAAATCAGCAATGTTCAAATAAATAACAAATAATAAATAAATAAACAAACAAAAAAAATACACAAGTGAGCATCTCACCTTGCAGCAGACAGCCAATGAGGAGGAGAGTCAGAGCTGCAGCCATCTTTGTGTTTCAGAAGAGGCAGAAAGTCTGGAGAGAATACATGTAGATTTACAGTTTAGTGTATTTCGCTCCAAATAAACTTAGATTTCATTTTGAGGCTGTTGTTGAATGTGATCTTTGCAGAAGTTGCAGATGGAGAAATATCTTGAAATATATGAATCTTCATCAATGTGGAAAAGGTTGGATCCAGAGTTTAGTTAACTAAATTGATCCCAACAAAACTAAAAGACTTCAAGGTGTGCAGCTTCTAATTTTAAGGTTTAAATTGAAATCTTTCTGCATTTCATTCAATTCATGTAAAGATGCTCATTATTAAAACATAGAAGATGAAATGATAATAAAATAAAAAACAAGAAGTTTGACTGCCTGCCTCAAAGAAAAGAGACAAAACAGAAAAATATATATATATTTTGTCTGAGTTCATTTTGTTTACAACCTCTTTAAGGAAACTATTTGATCAGTAATAACGCCCAGAAGAAAATCTGCATGAGAGCTTTAAAATGTTCAAAACTTGATCAGAGTGAATTTTTTTTTCTTTCCCCTGTAACAAAGTTTGTTTGATCAACTTCAGAAAAATGCACTTCTTAAAAATTAGCCTTTATGATATTAAACATGTTGATTTGTTTTATCTCCTAAAAAAGTATAAAGTTATTTAAAAGTGATATAAACGTTTTTTAAACTTACGTTTTTGTCAGGTCTTTTTGAGCAGAGAGGTGAAGGATGTTTAGAGAAGTGAAGTTCCTCATCATTTGGCCACCTTCATAAAGAGCATTCAAAATTTGTTTTGAAAATGAGGAAGTCAAATGTTCAGTACATTTCATGGGAATAGTTTTCATACAGGGTCACATCCTTCTTTACATTTTATTTACTAATGATAACAAACATCGCTCTGCAAATTATTTCTATCTTTAGACTTTGAATAAAACATTGACATCATGGGGATGTCAGCATTTGATTAAAATGCAAAAACCAATGAAAAGCCTGTACTGTCAAAAGAATGTTTATAATTCATTTTAATGCAATAACATCTTGATGTGTTTCAATATGTACAACCCATCAGTTTGACTAGAATGTTACTTTTTGAGATCCACATACAGGAGGTGAGAACTTATAAAAAAAACATTGTTGTCAAAGCTTCTGCCTAATCATGAAGCAATGAAATAAGCAGGCTACTCTATAAATTACTTTTTTAATCACAACACAATTATCAATCAATTATCAGTTATGACAAAAAGTACTTTCATTCTCACTCAAAGTCAGCCAACTCATTTCTTTCCAGGTTAAACTGAATGATATCCAGCTATTTGATTCTTTCAGGATAGTCTACTATATAAGATAAAATCCAGGAGCTTGGTTTCGTGCATCATGATATTTGTCTGACACTCAGAACTAATTATGTTTTATCCCTTTAAGGCAAACCCTCAGTCTATATTATGTTAAATTGAGCAAAATGGACTGCAACCAAACTGGACAGACACAGATTGCAACGGATAATCAGGACTGCAGAAAAAATATCATTGGTGTCAACCTGCCCCCTATCAGGAAACGAGCAGGTAGAAGTACTACAAACTCTTCCCCTCTGATACGGATCACTGTACACCAAAACAACAACAGTTTGTTCCCCCAGGCTGTCATTCTGATGAATGCTAAACAGTCACACGTGCCTAAAACTTACATTTTATTTTAATATCTTTTGTTTTTTCTGTGGTTGTCTGGTGATGGAAATGTGGCGAGAGTTGGTGGTGGTAATAACTAATGATGTAAAATAAGAACAGACAGCACACCCCAGGAAATACACAACTTAATACTCGTGTAAATAGGTAAGACACACAGACTCGAAAACTGATGAGGCAGAGACGTGGTTTCAAAAGAATTTAAGGAATTTATTTGAATGAATCAATGTAAAAAACAAGGTGGACCAAAGCTTTGGGGAAGGAACAGCAAATCACACAGCAATCCTCAACAACTTTTGGTGTAGTCCATTTGTGTCCCAGTGCTCTTAAACTCACATGCAAACAAGTGGAGGGCCCTCACCCTGGGTGCCTAGCCTCCCAACTAAGTGGCTGAAAGAAAAGCAGGCTTTTAGCAACCTAAAATGAAAACAGCTATTAACAAGGAAAAACAATCAATGCTTCAACTTCTAAAGTTCAAACTGAGCCACCTACTCACCACTACAGGGTTTCAGTCAGGACTGATCTGGGGGGTGAGGAGCCATGGGCAAACTAGTCAAGCTGCAGCAACAACCAAACAAGGAGGTATACATATTTTTTTCTCTATACGTCTCAATACGATTTTTTGCAGATGATTTATTACAGAAAACACTTCTTGAGGAAATTAAGAGACAGTGCCAATACATAGTTTGTCCAGCACGGGGAGTGTTATTTCGACAGTTTAAAACAACTGTCAGCAGTCTGCAGCACAAGAAGCAGAGCAGCTCAGCTGATCTAATCTGAAATCTGAAATGTTGCGGGGCGGCCCGATGCTCTCAGAGCAGATTGGGGAGGTTAAGATTGGATCTTTACACCACTCACACTACAAAATATTCCACCAGATAATCACTTCTGATCAGCCTCGAATCGGAAACGCCCACGCGGTTGACGGTAAGGCAGAATCGGACTTCAAATCAGCCCGATTATCCTCCAGTCTGAGCCAGGCTGTTCAGATGTGTCATTTTTAGATCTCAGCGAAGAAAACGATGAGACAAGTATGAGACACAGTCCAAGTTCTTTAAATCATCTTGGGGTGTCTCATTCAAAGATCTGAGTTTAAAAAAAAGTGAGACAAGTGTGAGATCTCAGATGACTAAGTAAGTAAAGTTTATTTATATAGCACCTTTCAAGAACAGACGTCACAAAGTGCTTCACAATAAAGGATTGAGCAGAGACATTATTAACAGACAATTACATAAAATCAAATATAGACGGATCAAACCAGTCTGAACAGGTGGGTCTTTAACTGCTTTTTAAAAGTGTCCACAGAGGAACAACCAGCAGAGGACTTCAGGGACCTGCTGGTGTTATCACAATAAAGGATTGAGCAGAGACATTATTAACAGACAATTACATAAAATCAAATATAGACGGATCAAACCAGTCTGAACAGGTGGGTCTTTAACTGCTTTTTAAAAGTGTCCACAGAGGAACAACCAGCAGACCCTGGTCAGAGGACTTCAGGGACCTGCTGGTGTTATATGGCCTTAGTGTGTAAAGACATGAGGACAGATGTGACATGAGAGCCAAGAATCTTCAATTTCTCGACAGTCCATCACAAAATCGTTTGACTTTGTTGCCTTGAGCTCTGCCTGAGAAAGTCTTTGTAGAAACCTTGAAACTTTCACTCTGTACTCTGTTTTGCATCTATTTTTAGTATCAGCAGATTCCAGGTTCAAAGCCCGGTCTGAACACAAAGAACACAACATCTTTTTAGCTTTGAATACATCTTACATATTTTTATACACTTTTATTTAGTTTGACCTGGAAGAGTTAGCCGACCTTGAGTGAGAATGAAAGAATTTTTTTTTTTCACAATTGTGTTGTTGTGATTAAAAAAGTAATTTATAGAGTAGCCTGCTTATTTCATTGCTTCATGATTAGGCAGAAGCGTTGACAAATGTTTTTTATAAGTTGTTACCTCCTGTATGTGGATCTCAAAAAGTAACATTCTAGTCAAACAGATGGGTTGTAAATATTAAATTATAAAAAAGCCTTTATGATATTTGAATATGATATTAAAATAGATTTAAAAGTGATATAAACTTACATTTTTCTCAGGTCTTTTTGAGCAGAGAGGTGAAGGATGTTTAGAGAAGTGAAGTTCCTCATCATTTGGTCGCCTTCTTAAACAGCATTCAAAATTTGACTTGAAAATGAGGAAGTCAGAAAAGTGAATATTCAAGTTCACATTGAATGTTCAGCACTTTTTCTTTGAATAGTTGTCACACTGTTTTCACAACCCAGGCTCAGTGAGCTGGACAAACAGGGAGACCACACGTTTTTTAATTTATCAAATAATAATTTATTGCAAACTAAGACAAATCATCCTGTTCAAAGAATGTGCAATCTGTAAATCAGTGGTGGTTGTAATGGTGAATGTGTTAAGTGTTGACAAGAGAGTGACAGATTGAGAAGCCAGTTTAAATACTAAGGCCCAGCCTGCCCAGGTGTATATAAATTTAACTGGCTCCGCCCCTTTCTACCTGAACTTAAGTGGGGAGCGATACAAAGCAGCAGGAAGAGCACTGACAGTCAGGGGTCATCACACCCTCCCCCTAAAATACTGGGTCCCACCCAGTACCCATAAACAAATTACTATATTTACCAAATTTAGTTCACCAAACATAAGCAATAACATACATATTTGACCAAACCCAACATCACTTATACTTTCCCAATGTTAGTTTCAGTTTCCCTCTCAGCCGCCTGGATCAGGTCCTAGGACCACGTTAAGAGTAGGAAAACAAACTGTGATTAGCAGGCTAACTAAATGTTCCTTATAGAGATCAGTCTGAATTAAGCATCTTTTAACACCAGTGGCCAATGCTCTATTGACAAGGCTAGTAACTATCATACAAAATCAGAGGCACAACAGTGGCACCAACATACATGTCAAAATGGTGTAGTGCCCAAATAGGAACCAAACTTTCTGTCTCAATGATGAGATCAAACTGGCACAAAGTCGACCTCTTGACAAGTCACTCAAGCCCTAGCTTTCTTGCTTGAACTACTACAAAAACTTATTTATTTCATCAGAACAGACAGGTGCCACCTCTGGACACTCTGTTACAACATCATGTTTCTGCAGGACAAATTGCATCTGGGTTAATTGCAAATCACTGATCAAAACTCACCTCTTCAAACAATCTTTTGATGTATGATTGTGATATGTGTTCTGTTTATCTGTAGCTGTACCTTTATGTTGTTGTCTTTATGATTTGTGTGGAATGCTGCAATGTCTGTTAGTCTTTCCTTACTGTGCTGTTTCTTTTGTCTTTTTCATCAAATGTTTAGTGTGTAAGAGTTTTTGAAAAGCGCTTATGAATAAAATGTATTATTATTATTATTAATATTAGATATAAGAGAGACATTGGCCGATATGGAGCTCAGCGTAAGGGAAGGAAGACTGCTTATATTCTTTCACAAATTCATTTATTCTTTCACTTCAACTTAAACTACTTCCTCTGTCTACCTGCTCTGGTGATCAGCTGTTAATGGGTGTTTATTCTTTAAGTAATTAACCAACCAGAGTCGGGCACAACCTCTCTCAACCAATCATCCTACTGCGACAAAATGCTAAAATAGTTCTTTCTCTTCCACAGTCATTCTGTCATTTCAAGGCAACTGCTGCAACCCACCACCGCCCCAGTCACCTCCATTCCAGCTCAGCAGAGTCCAGATTCAGGCTCATTATAGCCTCCATTCCTCTTCACCACCACCAGTGTCTAGACTCCATAGGGGGGTATCCTATCCTGCTGTCGGGCACATTACCCTTCCGAGTACATGAAGTCGTCACGATGGAGTCTAATCCTCCAAAGACTTTGCACATTCAAATCTAAATTGTCGCACATTTATTGTTAAATAAATAATTGTTCATTCTCAATTAAGTCTCTCCTGATTGAAATATCAGTCTCAGCTTTTTTTTCCTACATAATATTAATATCACTACCCAACACTGGCTGTTACACTCTGATGTCACTGCATTCACTTTATCTTATCATTTCTGTGTCCAGAGGCTGTCCGTAATGTGTGAAAAAAATGAATGTCCTGTTAGTGCTGTCATTTTATATGATGCAACCCGAATACTGGATGTTGTCCTGTTCGTTGGGGTAATGTTGAATGTAAGTTGTAAGATATTGAGACACAGGCCCACGGTGATACTGATAAACTCAACTAAATAATTCATGGCAGGATTAGGAGAAGGCTGTTATTTTGTTTCCTCGAGGAACACCTCTAATAGCATTCATCAACAATGTCCTCCTGTCTGGGTTTTCTCAGATTAAATTGAGTAGAAGTAAAAACCTGAGCTTGTTGATTTGTAAACGTGACTGAACAAGGACTATCTTTCAATGATAAAATCAAGCTGGTTAAAACACGTTGATGGAAACTGAGACCACGAACTTCCCCAGCAGTATTAGGACTTCTTTCTCAACCGCCAGAAGAGCGGAAACTATAAATTCAGAGATAAACATGTATCTGTTACCACTGTAATAATGTTTTAACGTTCTTGTGTGATTTAGGATATCAGCTCGTCAACACTTTTCTTCAATTTCAAAACATTGGACAGAGCTTTCTTTCCCCGCCCCCTCCCTCCTAGAGCCAATGTGCAAACAGGTTACTATGTCGTGGACACTGAAGCTTCAGTTTTTATCCTCCTTTTTTCAGAAGCAACCGCCTACCTTCTCTGCTCAAAATACAATGATTCTGCGCCACAATGGAAAACTAGAAGGAGAACATACCGACTGCTACATTTACAGATAAACCAGCACTTAAACAGATCATGTTTCCTTAATGTCTGATGATATAGAAAGACCATTTCAAGATTTAATTCAGAAGATATCTTACATTTTGGACCTTTAAACTATCCTCCTTAACCTCGTCTTTGATTCAATGCCATTTAAACCCTGTCCTCTGGAACTGCCTCACAGGCTTTCTTTAATCTGATTGGAAAACAAGAGCATGCAATGAATGAATCAAAACTGTATTACAGACTCAGGGTCCAAATAATAAAATCCAAAAGACATAAAATACAATACAAGATACATGAAATACAAAGCACAGTATAAAAACCTGCAACTTAAATGCAATGCATGGTATAAAATCACTAAAAAGATAAAAACAGCGCCCCAGAGGATACAACTGTACCAATGTTTCCATATCTTGGATTGATTCAATGTGCATCTCTTTTGATAAACCATTTACTTTTTCAATAAAAAATAAAAATCTTGATTAGCAGAGCTTCAATACAAACAAAAGTGAAAACCATCACCTCAAACTTATACATAATTCATGATCAATATCTCTCCAAATTTGAACATCAGAGGCTTCATGGAGAAAATATTATGTGAAATTACTGAGAATTAATCATGTATTGTGCCAAACACCCCGCAGAATATTGAAATATCACATTCATATCTCAAAGTCGATATTTAAAGCAATGCAGGAAGAGCAGAGCGAGAGAGGGAGACAGAGAGAGAGTCTTCAAATAATCAGGTATGATGTTTGGCAATGACATCATAGTCTGGAGATCTGTTAGTGTGATCCAGATTCATGTAAGTGCTGTCGTCTTCTTTTGGCTTCATGCTCTCTCTTTGTTTCCTTTAGTAAAAGAAGAAATGAGGATTAAAAATTGTTTATACACAAGTCTGCTCCATTTGTCATATCTTCATCAGCACAGTTTATTCTAAAAAGTCCTCCGGTGTAATAACATACCAAAGAAACACCATGCAGAGTGTGAGGACGATGTTCACAGTGAGAGACACTCCAGTAACAGCCCAGAAGAGAACTCCACCGTAGGGTCCACAGTTATCCTCAAGACCTGTCATAAGAAATAACATGATAATATCATAACCCTGTTTGGGGGGGGGACACTTTTTCAACTTGATGGTTTTTACCACTAAAGTCTACTTCATTGTCAGTTTGACAGTGAAGGAAGTACCAAAGCTGTATCATATTTTCAAATCAAGGCCGCAAAGCGATCGAGAGAGACGAGTGTAGGCTGAGCAACCAAAAGACTAAAAGAAGAGGAGTGGTTTCAGCAGGAACAACACTGAGCCAGAAGAAATTCAATATTCATTTCTTGTTTCATGGTGGTTATGTTCAAACATGGTGGTTATGTTCAAAAGCACAATTTAAACACATTAAACCCACTGGCACATGAAGGAGTTGATTATGAAAGGGAAACTGAATGATTAATTGGCCCAAATTGGCACACATGGACATTTGGATGAAAAAGACAAATTACTAATGTTTTATATACTAATACAGAAAGTGCCAAAGATGGAAATCAATCTTGAAAACTGAAACATTAACAACATTTTATAATCAGTAAATCACTGCTCTGGAGGAATTATAGACCTTTAAAGGTATAAAAACACACAGTTTAACTTGTATACATACGCTGAACATCTATGTGTTTGTTGTTGGATCGTCCACTCCCCAGTTCATTTTCAGCCTTGCAGAAAAAAGGACCGCTGACATCTGAAGCTTTAACAGTTAAAACACGTCCAGTCCCCATGAAAGTGTCCTGGCCTCCATCAGCTCTGTACCAGGTGTAGTTCTTTACAGCTGGGTTGGCATTAGCACTGCAAGTCAGTGTCCCATTTGTGTCTCCTTGCACTGTGGTCCCTTTGGGTGAATCTGAAAAATTATAACAGGGATTAAAGTTCTCCGTCGCTATGACGGATTTCCGTCAATTTCACTATTGTAATAATTTTAGTCGGTGTCAATCGGACAAATAAAAGTCGTGCAAAATGGGTTGATGACATAGCCCTACCCTCACGTGCAAACTGCGGTTTTTAATGTCAGGCATTTATCTGAATCCTGTAACACAATTGTAGTTTTGTGTTTGTGTGGCATTTTAAATATAAATTCAGAACTTTGATCTGCTACATGAAGTCTGCTCGGTGTATAGTAGGCTTTTATTGTGGTAGAGAACATCAGCGTGCACTGCCCATCATATCAGGATTTGTTTTCAGCCTTCGGTGCGCAACTTTATTTACCCGACCAAAGTGAAATACAGGAGAATGATAATCCGTAACATTACCTGCAGGCAGGGCTAACACTCTGTTAGGAACGCACATCAAGACAACAGGTGATACAAAACAGAACTCACACAGAGCAATGATGAACTTTCCCACATTATGGTCTTTCTCTCAAACACAGACTTGCCCCTTCCTACATCACAGATTTACTAATACCCTATGAGCCTAGCTGCTGCTTACGTTCCTTAGGTAGTAGCGTCCTCACATTTCCCACAGCCAACCTTGTCACTAAAGTTGGCAGGGCATTTTCTTCATATTCTTCCTGCTGTTGTCTCTCCCCTCTGTGTGCTTTGTATGTATGTGTATGCTTTGTCTATGACTACTTTTGAACACAGTACTCCAGACTAGCCTATGTTTGTGTAGCATGTTCATTAGACAGAGTGCACAACTGAATTTCCCCTCGTGGGATTAATAAAGGATAATTTAATTTAATTTAATTTAATTTAATGAAAAAATCCATAAGCATCTCACACTGAGGTGTTTAATTTATTAAATTGATGTCATTAAATGTCAACACTGATTAAAAATCTAAAGAATTGGGTAAAGATATCCTTCAAAGGACCTAATTTAATTTAGTCAAGATTTTAAGGAGATGAGAGAGCATTTAAAAGTTTAAGTTTGACTTCTTTAATCACAAGACAAACATACTCACATGTAATGTCAGCTGTTAAACTGGTGTTCACAGATGACTCAGTGCTGCCATCTTGTTTTCTGTAGACAGCAGTACAGGAGATTTCCTGTCTGTGATGGAGGTGTGATGCATTGAAGTTCAGCACAGAGATCTTGACTTTAGTTTTGTCCTGATTCTCCTGCAGGGTCTCCTGACCTTCACCCAGGCCGGGGCTCCATGTCAGATTTGGAGGAAGAGACAGACAGGGAGCTGGAGCAGAGCAGTTCAAACTCACTGAGGTTCCCTCTTTCACCTTCAGTGTGGGCGGAGTCAGAGTCGGTCTGGGTGGATCATCTGTTCAGAAGATACATAAACATGTATAAGCAGTCATTTCTCTCTACTATCAAAGGTTTGATTTATCTTTATTTTAAAGTAATCAATGATAAGGTCAGAGAACTACTACATGACTGAACTATAAATAAGTTTAATTTGAAACCTACCTTTGACTGAAATTTCCACGCCATCAAAATTATATTTCAGACTATTGTCACATTCCAATTTAAACAAATACACTTTGTTGTTTTGAGGTTGCATGTCATTCAGGGTTGTGGTGCAGTCTTTTTTTGTTAGGTCACCGATCAATTGTCCTTTCTGTTGTGGATTACTGCTATCAAACACATCAGGTCCCCAATAAGATTCTTTCCATAATGCTTTACAAGTGTTATCTAAGTTTACATTATATTGATCCTGTACGTCAAAGGAGCAGGGGATTGTCACACAGGATCCCTTCAGAACCTCTATAGTCTTTGGTATAATGATCTCAAACTGTCCACACAGGGCACCTGAAACACAAGAAACAAATCCTTATTACAATTATACATTTACAATACAATCCTTATTCATATTGAGTTTATAATGACTATATTACTAAAATCATTGACAGGGATAGAGGTTTCAAATGAGCCGTGGCTAGAAACCTGACTGCATGTTATCTACTTTATATTTACATGAAGCAATGTTCATTGCACGTGTCTCTGTTAAATAAATAAACAAATAAATAAATGAAGTCATGATACAATTTATTGTTGGCTCTGTTTCTAAAAACCTTAGGAGTCACAGATAAAATAATACTCACATAAAACTCAAGATTCATAATTTTCACAGTTATTTTTTCCACTAAAGTTGTAAATTTAACACCAAATCTCTACATTATGATATCTTTAAAAGAAAGCAGAACACATTAGTAGCTAATTTCTTTGACAAATATAAGTGAGCATCTCACCTTGCAGCAGACAGCCAATGAGGAGGAGAGTCAGAGCTGCAGCCATCTTTGTGTTTCAGAAGAGGCAGAAAGTCTGGAGAGAATACATGTAGATTTACAGTTTAGTGTATTTCGCTCCAAATAAACTTAGATTTCATTTTGAGGCTGTTGTTGAATGTGATCTTTGCAGAAGTTGCAGATGGAGAAATATGCTGAAATATTTGAATCTTCATCAATGTGGAAAAGGTTGGATCCAGAGTTTAGTTAACTAAATTGATCCCAACAAAACTAAAAGACTTCAAGGTGTGCAGCTTCTCATTTTAAGGTTTAAATTGAAATATTTCTGCATTTCAATCAATTCATGTAAAGATGCTCATTATTAAAACATAGAAGATGAAATGATAATAAAATAAAAAACAGGAAGTTTGACTGCCTGCCTCAAAGAAAAGAGACAAATGTTGTGTTTTTTATTTTGTTTCTTTCTTTGTTTTCAACCTCTTTAAGGAAACTATTTGATCAGTAATAACGCCCAGAAGAAAAACTGCATGAGAGCTTTAAAATGTTCAAAACTTGATCAGAGTGAATGTTTTTTTCTTTCCCCTGTAACAAAGTTTGTTTGATCAACTTCAGAAAAATGCACTTCTTAAAAAGTAACCTTTATGATATTAAACATGTTGATTTGTTATATCTTCTGAAAAACTATAAAGTTATTTAAAAGTGATATAAAAGTTTTATACACTTACGTTTTTGTCAGGTCTTTTTGAGCAGAGAGGTGATGTTTAGAGAAGTGAAGTTCCTCATCATTTGGCCGCCTTTCCAAACAACAGCATTCAAAATTTGTCTTGAAAATGAGGAAGTCAAAAAAAAGTGAACATTCATGTTCACATGAAATGTTCAGTACATTTCATGTGAATAGTTTTCATGCAGGGTCACGTCTTTACTTACCTTTCATTTACTATTGATAAAAAACATCTCTCTGTACAAATTATTTGTATCTTTAGACCTTAAAAAAACATTGTCATCATGGGGATGTCAGCATTCGATTAAAATGCAAAAACACATGAAAAGCCTGTACTTCCTTATCATGAAGCAATGAAATAAGCAGACTACTCTATAGAATACATTTCTAATAACACAATTATCAATCTCTTATCAATTACCATAAAAACCTGATGTATAAGAGGCACACCCTTTTTCTAGATCCAAAAAGTTGGCTGCATCTATACACTGGTGCAACCAATATACCAGTATAAAATGTTGACACACGCGGCGTCATTACTGACGATTAAAAATACATCCCCATTCTTTCTGTATCCAGATGTGATTGCATGCTGTGCTGGGTGAGAAGGTGACACAAACCACAGCTTTTCTCCCTCACGAGGTCATAATCCTGCATGCACAGAAAACAGTCATATATTGTTTCATAAATAAACCTTGTTGAGTGCTCTTTTGATTGAAATAATTCTATATTAAAGTCAAAAAGTGACCAGCGGAGTCGTGCAGAGAGCTTGCAAGCTAGGAGTCTGTGCCTCACAACTTTCACTGCAGCCTGAGAGCTCAACTACCGTACTGTAACTAGTAGGAGTGCAAACTCCAAAAAGTGAAAACAGACTGAGCTAAAAGAGCGACACAGCTGAACACAAACTGCACGTTGTAGACTTCACTGAACACAATAGAAATGGTCAGGCCGGAAAACTTTTTTTCTCTCTCAGAGACCTTCAAAAACATGCCACTTATATTCTGGATTTTATAGTATGACAAAAAGTACTCATTCATTCATTCTTACTCAAAGTCAGCAATTTTTTTCACTTTTTGAGTTCACTTTTTCACTTCCTGTATTTGTTGCTTTTGAGCTTTTAGAGATGAAATGATCTGGGAAATACATCAGCTCCTGAAGCTAATTTCAAACATGCCAATTGTAGTGATCGATAGAACTCAACAGTGATCCCCCACTTTTATGGTGGCTCTGGTTCTGAAAGTACATTTCTCCCTTCAAATCGTCGATTGACATTTGAGAAATTCCTTTTGTCAAAAATGTTTTAGTCCTGGAACCAAACCAACTGTTGTTCCACTGTAGGAGGATATCTGTCATACACCACAGGATAATACATCTTATCGTATTGATACCAGGTGACCCAGACATGAGCTTTTGTCTGACATGGTACCACAGCACAGCTCCCCTCCACTGCAGTCACTGTTTTAGGTACAGTGATGTTCCAGCTTCTCACTTGCTGCAGCACAGAGAAGCCTTTGTGTGGGGGAGAGGAGGAAGAGGAAGGAAGGGTGAATGTGTTAGCAAAGTTGGCAACAAATGTTAGTGGTTCAGTGAAGAAAAGCTGATGAGAAAGAAAAGTATGTGTCATGCAACAGGAAATGAACAACAGTGAAAGCTGCTTTTGAAAGCAGAGTTTACTGTACAGCCATTTGTCATACAAAGTAACATTATGAGAGCTGTCACTCACACTCGTTTCTTTGGTGAGGTTATGTTTCAGAATAAAAACATCTAAAAAAACTCTTATTATTCGGGACAGTGACCAATTCGAAGTCTGTCTAGCAAGCCAGTCTTTCTGTTAAACATACTGTCTGATCATATTAACCGTTTGGTAGCCATAGGTAAAGATGTTGAGAGAAATGTGTGCTAGCTGAAGATAACTTCATACAGCTTTCTGGTTCATTATTATCTCAGGCAACATTAAAGTGACAGCACATGTGACAGTGTCAACACATGTAATAAGGTAGGCCAGAGGGAATATAAACTTAATGAGAATCAGCAGGAGCAAAACATCAGGTTCATATATTGATATGTTACATATTTTATGATAGAAGATATTTGACAATATTGTCATACTTGATGACTGCATTATGTTCCCTCAGACTCTGCTCTGAGAGCTACTTGCATATTGACTGCCCTTCACATCACCCCTTAGTAGAACATGGTAAGCCCTGTTCTGCAAATTCATCCCATTTATAAAAAGGGACTCAAGGTTGGGAACACAGGTTTTTCATGTTTCACTGAAGCTTTATCAAAAAGTTAAAACAGAACATAGAAATTGACAAGCAATTGTGTTTTTCTTATTGTTTGCACTGCTTCTTTAGTAGGTCTGAATGCTGAAATCTTCTGTAAATAGCTGGTGGCTGTGTGTGACAACAATCAGTAGCTTCACTAGGTAACGTTACAGCCTGCTGTAGTCTGTTGCTGTAAACTGAGCCAAACTATGATAGCGAGTAGGCCTGCGTGACATGACTAAAAGTGTTATCATGATAAAAAATGTCATATCAGTCGATATCGATAATTGTCATTCATTATTTCTTTCAAATTTAAAGGCTGATTTCGGCTCCTGAGTTAAAGTTGAAAAAACAAGGTGGTTAATTATGGTTTAATTATTCAGAACATGAGAAACTATAATTAAATATTTCACCATTATAAGCACAGTGCACGTAACGCTCAAGGAACATTAGCGCTCCCCACTTCCCAGTGGTTGGTGGTGTAATCACACGATTAAATCTGTCAAACTTTTATTGAACATTTTTCATATTTATTGACGAAAATTATATTGCAATAATTATCATTTCGTTTTATCGCCCAGTCCGGACTGAACTGTAATCTATGTCTGCATCTCAATCTAGTCTCTAAATTTAACCTGGGCATATTCACATTCAGAGTCCTTCTTCACATTTCTAGGCTTCACTTCATTGTATAGATTTACACTCTCTACTGCATTGCTCGCAACATTTCTGCCCAATTCTCCATCCAAGCTCTTCTCCTCCAGATAGGAGCGACCTGACTGATTTGTGTCCCCAGAGCTTCCTCCCTCCTTCTTCCCTTTGCTCCTCCAAGTCACACTAGTGTAAATCACATCTTTGCTTTCCTCGTTTTTCTTCTCTGAACTTGTGCTGGCGTCTTCTGTGTTGTTTCGGCTTGAGCTTGGTAAGTTGGTGCTGGTTGGCTCAGAGGTAGTTGCAGGTTGGGTGACACCTTGTTTCTTCAGCTCAGTGGTGTTAGCATAAATGCCCTCATTTGTTTTGTTGGGTTCCTACAAATCAAAAGGAAATGTCGGTTGTAAGTTTATTCTGCTTATTTAAGTGACACTAAGTAGAAAACTGCTGGATTCCAGGATAAAGTACCTCATCTCCTTTTCCACTTGGTAGATGTTGGCTCATAGCAACTGTGCTGGCGTTACCTGACCCCTGACTCTTAAGCAGGTTGTGTTGAGTCCTCTGAGCCCTGAAAAAACCAGCAGAGTATAAACCTACAAGAATATACTGACAATATCTTTCTTTTTCCCTAGTCTAAAGTTGAGAAAAAACTCAGGGAACAGTCCATATTTAGTTATTTTAACACTGGTAACAGATCACAGGATCACATCGTCTGCAGTCGATGTCAACATGTTGTGCCGAGTGTGGCGAGCATTAGCAGTACTAGCACTGCCAGCCTTTGGTCCTCCTTGCAGGTTTACTTCCACATGTCTGTGCTTTTTACGCATTGCTCTGGTCAAGATACACCACTTTAACACGAGACAGCCTACATACAACTTTTATTCCATTTTCTAGATCAAAATACAGTCAAACCTCTTTGTGCTATGACATGCCACTTGTCTACTATGCTGGTTTACATCTAGGTAGTAGAGCATTAGTGCCTGTCTATAGCTTTGGCTGGTGGCATTTCAGCATCAACATTCTTATGTGTACATGTGCAACGGTCACAGTACAGGACATACTCTGTCAAGTAGAGGAAATATTCATGATTACTTCATGCCATAACTTTTTTGTTGCAACATACTGGAGCAAAACTCGCAGGTTTTCCATTCGGACTTCGCTACAGCTGCCTGCAAACATGGGGCTTATTGAGAAGCTGCAAACTGTATCACAGCACACCAATCAGTAAAGAACAGTAAAACACCACATAATGAACCACCTGTGGGCATCCTCTCTTCAGAGTAAGGTTATCAACACTTTTTTTCATAATTTGATACTTTCGACCTCTTTTAAAGCAATACTCTTCCAAATCTCCTTTATTCTAATGATCGATAGTACCCAAAAGTACACAAAGCTTTAAATAACTACATATCTTCAGTCATATTTAATCCCAAAGTTGCTTTGAGCAAAAAAGAGAGTAAGAGATCAGCGGTACATCTGAAATTCACGTCAGCAAATACTGATGTTTCTCCAGTCCTTTAGGTGTCTCATAAAGCTGCATATTCATGTTTATTTCTCACAAACAGACGCAGAGCAGAGGACACTATAAATAACAAAAAAAATATTGGCAACATTTTCAATCCACAACATTTGACTGAAACTGTGGGCCTCATTTGAAAAATATTAATTACCTGGATAAGACTTGGTCTGCTCATAATACCAAAAAATATTAAACATTTCAAAGATTTTAAATTGAAGACCAGAGGAACACCATATAGAATCAGTATCTTCATTCAATTGAAGAATATAAAATTCCAAGTTGGAGGTTTTTAAACATTTTGCATAGTGGTATTCTGTATCTGGTTTGGTTTGATTTGCTGTTACCCTACCTGATAACAAAGAGTAGAGCACATACTAGCACCAGGAAGACGACAATGGTGGCGATGAAGACTAGCAAAATCACTGAAAAATACAAAGGACAATAAGGGATTATGGTTCAAGCTCTTATTCAGACGAGATTATTATTTGAATAAATTCGGACATCACTTATTAATTATTCATTTTGTAAATTGTTAAATCAGGACATATTAAAGCTTTCAAGAGGAATTTATGTTCACCACTTACCCATTCATAAAGCTTTCTTGTTAATACTTAGTAATTATGAGAACAAATGATGAAATGTGCCGCTTACCAATAAGTTATACTCAGTTCAGAGACAAACCTTGACTTTCTGCAGATGTTGGAAGGCTGTAGAAAATAAATCGCTGAGCAACAGATCCCAGAGAGTTTGAACTGCGACAAAGCACAGTGAAGTGATCCTTCCATTGGGCTTGACTCATGGTGATGAAGCTCACGCCTGTGCCATTTCGATGCTCATAACTGATTGCAAACTCTTCTGAGTGATTGACAGCTAACCCATCCAAACTCCATTGTAAAGTGGGAGGAGGATTTCCCGTAGACTCACAGGAACAGTTGACCTGGTTAGCAGTTTTGGTGCAATCAGATGAGGACATGATCTGTGGAGCATCTGTAATGGATGTAGGGAAGAGAGACAAGTAGAGAGTCAAGTAAAGCCATGCTGTATCAAATTTGCAAAAGTAAAAGATAAGGCTTATGGCTATGAAAAAAATAAAAATAAAAGTTGACCAGCTGTGCGTGTGAATGAAGTGAATGAGGCAAAGAAAAATTCTAGTTCCTCCATGTCAATTAGTTTTCATTCTGGGCCTGTGTCCACAGAGGGCGCTTTTAACGCTGGCAGCGCCTATTTTCAATACAAAACCAATGTAGTTCAGTGTTTTCAGCACTGAGCGTCATATGTTTCTTGAGGCCGCATTCACTCAGCTCTCAGTTGAAAACAATTCCACTTATGGAACAGCACTACGCTCTTCTATGTCACATCTCCATCACCAACCTATGGCGTTTTATCCCAGCCAATAAAATTGCGCGCGCACATGAGATCTATGCAACTCAAACAGCCACACGCATATTATTTTTGTGAGCACTTGCACAGCATTCTCACGCAGAATTTATCTTCTCGCACGAGCAATATTGTATCCTGTAAGGAGAAAACCATGCTTTGAGCACGAGCAAAATCTCACCCTGAGCGTGTAACTACAGTGCTCTCTCAGATTTTTCTTTTTGCGCTCAAAGCATGGTTTTGTCCTCTCAGGATACAATATTGCTCGCGCAAGCAATTTCATTTGAATGATTGTAATTTTACTTGATATGCACATTCTTACTAAGCAGACCTTTTTGGGGGTAAAGTTAACATTTGCTCGTCTCTAATTTAATTATAGAACCTCATATATAACACAGTGTTTCCCCTACCATTCAGGTCGTTCAGGGTGGATTACCCAAAGTGATCTCCCACCACCCTAAAAGAAAGGCACTAAATACTTTATCTATGTAAATTATCCATCCATCCATTATCTATAACTCTTTTCTCCCTTTATTTACAACAAAGTTAATCCTCTACAAAAGAAAGATTTTATGGATTTGAAGTTTCCAATCAAAGCAAATTAAAGATAAACAAAGAGACTTTCATACATTTTGAAAATTTAACTGATGAATGACACCTACAATGTACATCTATTTGTCTTGTGTTTGATTGAAAACTTCCCAGTTTATTTTCAGCCTTGCAGAAAAACGGGCCTCTCTTTCTCGAAGCTTATTAACAAAGATTATTTACATTCCTCATTTGTAAAACGCTGCACAAAAGAAGCCTGACCTACCTGCATTTATGCAAATGTTTCAAACGATACCTACACTGAACATCCATCTGTGTGTTGTTCGATCTTCCACTTCCCTCTTCATTTGCTGCCCGGCAGAAAAAAGGTCCTCTCTCCCTAGAAGCTTTGATGTTTAAAACACGTCCAGTCCCCATGAAAGTCTCCTGGCCTCCATCAGCTCTGTACCAGGTGTAGTTCTTTACAGCTGGGTTTGCATTAGCACTGCAAGTCAGTGTCACATTTGTGTCTTCTTGCACTGGACCAGAGGGACTGACTGACACTGTGGTCCCTTTGGGTGAATCTGAAAAGAGAAAAAATAAAGTTGTATTTTTTGAATATGTAGTTTATTTGTGATGAGGGATAGAGAATGTTATGCCTTTATCCTGAACAAGCCCTGCTAAACATCAATAGAAACAGCTAGTAGGACCAGTGTTGGTCTGTAACGTATCACTAGTAACGCGTTACAGTAATGATATTACTTTTACAAGTAACGAGAAGTGTAACGAATTACTAATGAAATTCCAGTAATAATATTACAGTTACCCACACAAAAAATAACTTGTTACTACATTACTGTTGTTGTTATTACCCCACTTCAGATTTATGAAACAAACCCCAGATTAATTTTGTTGCGCACCTCAGACAAGCAGGAAGGTAGCGAGCTTCATGGTTGCCAGATATACGGATTTGGGCTTCTTTTTAGGTGCCCCAGAGGGTAGTTCTTTTTTGGCCATTGGGCTTGTTTTGTCATTTGTTGTCACACATACCTGGCAACCCTGGCTAGCTTGAAAGATGGAAGTTTACATTCAGTGGCTTGAAAAATTCCCATTACTTAAGTTTTGTCGACAAGAAAGATAACAAGAACATCATTGTCATATGTAAATTGTGTCCCAGTACCAGGACTCTTTATACTGCAAAAAACAGGACTTCAAAACTCCTTAAGCACAACATCTGACGACAACACAACAACATGAAGCTTGTGTAAATAAACCCCACCAATGAGCTGTGGAGGACAGCTGTAGCCCTACAATGTCTACAAATCAACCAAGACTGGATTTTAATCGAGCACAGCTAAAAGCGAAAAAGAACTAATGAAAGTTGTGGCTTATTACGAAAAGTAATATAACAAGTATTGTAACATATTACTGATGGCAGGGAGTAATAAGTAAAGTAATTAAAGTACTTAAAGAGTAATGAGTAATATATTCCTTTTTTTCAATAACGAGCCCAACACTGAGTAGGACTATAACAGTATGTGTACTCATGCAGAGCCATCACGGTTTGGTCTTCACCGTTCAGTGCATTCATTTTTATTTATTTTTATTAATAAAATGTAAAGTTATAAAGACAATGCACATTCATAACATTTCTGTAATGCACAAGTTTAGCCATCATAGACAGCAGCAATATGTAAAACAGACTAAAGTGGGACAACAAAATTGTAAATCTAGAAGCATATGAAACACTTAAAAGAGAGATGTGCATTAAAACAGGACAGTAATACTGTTCTCCTGGTAAAACAAACAAGATACCTAAAAGCAGGACATCAAAGCAGGAGACGTAGGCCTACATGAGACAGCATACCAATTAGAGGTGGGGGAAAATAGATACAGCATAGAATCACAATATTCTGCTCGCGATATGTTTTTATTTTTAATTGCTGAAGGGGTTGCACAATTCATTTTGAGCAAGTTGCATTGTTAAAAATGGCTGCAGTTGTTCAGTCATCCGTACATGTTTGTGTTCAGTAAAGTTTGATCAGACTGAAACACCATCAGTTCAGATTGTGAGGTGCATGCAGGCTTTTTCTTTTATCACAGTGTTGGTCAGTCTGTGGGCTCGACTCCCATTGTGTAGAAATGAACAGACAGAAGTGAGACAAAAAGACTGAGAATTTTTCCTTATTTGACAAAACACTTCTTGATTTAGTTTAATTTTGTGTACATAATATGCAGTTAAAAAAATGAAATTCAATATATTATATCACAATTCTCAGCCTGTCGCAAAATGTTTAAAATCGCAATAATATCGTAACGTGACTCAAGCATCGTTATAATATCGTATCGAAGGGCCTCTGGTGATTCCCACCTCTCATTACAGTGTAGACCTACAGTACAGTGTTGCTTCCTCAGCGGATAAACAGTTGGTGGAAATATGAAAATATAAACTTTACTATGTTTGTTATCATCTTACTTTGTTTTTGAAATGGGAGATTAAGGTCCAGTGTTACATTAATTTATAATCAGATACAACTGTGACCTTTAACCCTGTGATGAAAACACTGAGTGTGAAATGATCTGTTGACCTCTTTGTGAAAAACATGCAGATTGTTTTCTTTATGTTTAAGTATTGACAGGAGTTATTAAACCACTGTGTGACATTAGTCATCACTGCTGTTAGTTTACGTGCAGCTTGCTGGTTTGTTGTTGCATGTTCAAAAATGATAGTATCATCAGCGTACATTAGGATGTCTGACCTAATAGCATTCATTTATTAGATCATTTATGTAGAGGCTAAACAACAAACCCTGTTCATACAATGAATACATCTACAATCAAACATCTGAGTGGAGAGAAAAAAAGGTAATCACACCCCAGGTGAAGGCCATGCTCGTAACTGTTTGCTAAATGATTACAAAACAACAAACAAAGAAGAAGAAGCATGTATTTTATGTAATCAATTTAATCACAAGACACACATACTCACATGTAATGTCAGCTGTTAAACTGGTGTTCACAGATGACTCAGTGCTGCCATCTTGTTTTCTGTAGACAGCAGTACAGGAGATTTCCTGTCTGTGATGGAGGTGTGATGCGTTGAAGTTCAGCACAGAGATCTTGACTTTAGTTTTGTTCTCATTCTCCTGCAGGGTCTCCTGACCTTCACCCAGGCCGGGGCTCCATGTCAGATTTGGAGGAAGAGACAGACAGGGAGCTGGAGCAGAGCAGTTCAAACTCACTGAGGTTCCCTCTTTCACCTTCAGTGTGGGCGGAGTCAGAGTCGGTCTGGGTGGATCATCTGTTCAGAAGATACATAAACATGTATAAGCAGTCATTTCTCTCTCCTATCAAAGGTTTGATTTATCTTTATTTTAAAGTAATCAATAATAAGGTCAGAGAACTACTACATGAGTGAAATGTTAATAAGTTTAATTTGAAACCTACCTTTGACTGAAATTTTCACGCCAGCAAAAAAGTATTTCAGATTATTGTCACATTGCAATCTAAAATTATGCACTTTGTTGTTTTGAGGTTGCATGTCATTCAGGGTTGTGGTGCAGTCTTTTTTTGTTAGGTCACCGATCAATTGTCCCTTTTGTTTGTGTTGTGGATTACTGCTATCAAACACAACAGGTCCCTTATAATAATCTTTCCATAATGCTTTACAAGTGTTATCTAAGTTTACATTATATTGATCATCTACGTCAAAGGAGCAGGGGATTGTCACACAGGATCCCTTCAGAACCTCTATAGTCTGTGGTATAATGATCTCAAACTGTCCACACAGGGCACCTGAAACACAAGAAACAAATCCTTATTACAATTATACATTTACAATACAATCCTTATTCATGTTGAGTTTATAATGTCTATATTACTAAAAACAGCAATGTTCATTGCATGTGTCTCTGTTAAATAAACAAAAAAAAAAAATAAAGTCATGATACATTTTATTGTTGGCTCTGTTTCTAAAAATCTTATCAGTATGCTTTCAAAGATAAAATAGTCTTCACATAAAACTCAGGATTCATCATTTTCACAGTTATTTTTTACATTAAAGTTGTAAATTTAACACCAAATCTCTACATTATGATATTGTTAAAATAAAGCAGAACACATTAGTAGCTAATTTCTTTGACAAATATAAGTCAGCATCTCACCTTGCAGCAGACAGCCAATGAGGAGGAGAGTCAGAGCTGCAGCCATCTTTGTGTTTCAGAAGAGGCAGAAAGTCTGGAGAGAATACATGTAGATTTACAGTTTAGTGTATTTCGCTCCAAATAAACTTAGATTTCATTTTGAGGCTGTTGTTGAATGTGATCTTTGCAGAAGTTGCAGATGGAGAAATATGTTGAAATGTTTAAATTTTCATCAATGTGGAAAAGGTTGGATCCAGAGTTTAGTTAACTAAAGCAATCCCAATAAAACTAAAAGACTTCAAGGTGTGCAGCTTCTCATTTTAAGGTTTAAATTGAAATATTTCTGCATTTCATTCAATTTATGTAAAGATGCTCATTATTAAAACATAGAAGATCAAATGATAATAAAATAAAAAACAGGAAGTTTGACTGCCTGCCTCAAAGAAAAGAGACAAATGTTGTGGGTTTTTTTTTGTTTCTTTCTTTGTTTACAACCTCTTAAAGGAAACTATTTGATCAGTAATAACGCCCAGAAGAAAAACTGCATGAGAGCTTTAAAATGTTCAAAACTTGATCAGAGTGAATGTTTTTTTTTCTTTCCCGTGTTACAAAGTTTATTTGATCAACTTCAGAAAAAATGCACTTCTTAAAAAGTAACCTTTATGATATTAAACATGTTGATTTGTTATATCTCCTGAAAAAGTATAAAGTTATTTAAAAGTGATATAAAGTTTTATAAACTTACATTTTTGTCAGGTCTTTTTGAGCAGAGAGGTGAATGATGTTTAGAGAAGTGAAGTTCCTCATCATTTGGCCGCCTTCATAAACAGCATTCAAAATTTGACTTGTAAATGAGGAAGTCAAAAAAAAAAGCATGTTTTACATTGGATGTTCAGTTCTTTCTGTAAATAGTTTTCATACAGGGTCACATCCTTCGTCACCTTTCATTTACTATTGATAACAAACATCTCTCTATGCAAATTATTTCTATCTTTAGACCTTAAATAAAACATTGACATCATGGGGATGTCAGCATTTGATTAAAAAACAAAAAACAATGAAAAGCCTGTACTGTCAAAAGAATGTTTATAATTCATTTTAATGCAATAACATCTTGATGTGTTTCAATATGTACAACCCATCAGTTTGACTAGAATGTTACATTTTGAGATCCACATACAGAAGGTGACAAAAAACATTGTTGTCAAAGCTTCTGCCTAATCATGAAGCAATGAAATAAGCAGGCTACTCTATAAATTACTTTTTTAATCACAACACAATTATCAATCAATTATCAATTATGACAAAAAGTACTTTCATTCTCACTCAAAGTCAGCCAACTCATTTCTTTCCAGGTTAAACTGAATGATATCCAGCTATTTGATTCTTTCAGGATAGTCTACTATGTAAGATAAAACCCAGGAGCTTGGTTTTGTTCATCATGATTGTAAATGACCCAGTAGTCTGTTGTTAGTGTGTATTTTAATTTGAAATGTATTTCTTAAGAGTTCTTTATAACTTCCTGTTAGTTACATCGAAAAGACGGATGCTCTTTTTTTGAAAGGAAAGGTGAAGGAAGTGAAGGGAAAGAGTAACGTCGCAGAGTTGCAGTAAAACCTGCTTACATGTGTTTCAAACATTAAGTATTACGGTCATTTCTTTTATTAAGCACCTCGCTGTTTGAGGCACGAGGTTTGTATTTATTTTGTTTCACCTGCACATTGATGAGAAGTTACTTAAAAGTCGCATTTTGTAGTTTTAGAATGAGTGTTGGTTAGCAAAGATGCTGCATCTTGGTATCTGAATTTGATCAGGTTAACGTGTGTGTGTGTGTGTGTGTGTGTGTGTGTGTGTGTGTGTGTGTGTGTGTGTGTGTGTGTGTGTGTGTGTGTGTGTGTGTGCGCATACATGTCGAGGTGTGCATAAGGTTTAATTCATATTCACTAATAAGGTTTTAAATAACAATATTAAGGTCATAATTGTACACATAAGAACATTTAAAGGTTTAAGTTCATATATTGTGTAGTTATACACTATAGTAATATTTTCTTTATTACTCTCTTTTAGTTCTTACAGTGTTTCCATTAAAAACGGAAAGTAAGGAACTTCAAATAAAAGTCTGAAACATCAGTTTGAGAGCCAGGCCATCTGTAACAGCATGGGGTATGCTACAATGATATTTGTCTGACACTCAGAACTAATTATGTTTTATCCCTTTAAGGCAAACCCTCAGTCTATATTATGTTAAATTGAGCAAAATGGACTGCAACCAAACTGGACAGACACAGCTTGCAACGGATAATCAGGACTGCAGAAAAAAATATCATTGGTGTCAACCTGCCCCCTATCAGGAAACGAGCAGGTGGAAGTACTACAAACTCTTCCCCTCTGATACGGATCACTGTACACCAAAACAACAACAGTTTGTTCCCCCAGGCTGTCATTCTGATGAATGCTAAACAGTCACACATGCCATTTGTGTCCCAGTGCTCTTAAACTCACATGCAAACAAGTGGAGGGCCCTCACCCTTCAAACCAGCAAGCTGTACATCAAAACAAGGTTGTACATACCAGCAGCAACAGCAAAGGCACATGCCAGGCAGGAGCAGGAGGCCTGTACCTGACATCCAGGTGCATTAAATAAGCTTAACTGACTAGTGAGAGGGACAGGTGAGAGGCTGCATTCAAGACCTCAGTGTTGCGTCGTTTTGAAGAGATGGAAAATGAAGTTTGTTCAATGGTGGTCGATACTTTCTTTAGCTCTTCCCTTCTGGCCCGCACGCCGGTCATGTGACTAAAGCTATACATATTTTTTTCTCTATACATCTCAATATCTCATTTTTTCGCAGATGATTTATTACAGAAAACACTTCTTGAGGAAATTAAGAGACAGTGCCAATACATAGTTTGTCCAGCAGGGGGAGTGTTATTTCAACAGTTTAAAAAAACTCTCAGCAGTCTGCAGCACAAGAAGCAGAGCAGCTCAGCTGATCTAATCTGAAATCTGAAATGTTGCGGGGCTGCCCGATGCTCTCAGAGCAGATTGGGGAGGTTAAGATTGGATCTTTACACCACTCACACTACAAAATAGTCCACCAGATAATCACTTCTGATCAGCCTCGAATCGGAAACGCGCACACGGTTGACGGTAAGGCAGAATCGGACTTCAAATCAGCCCGATTATCCTGCAGTCTGAGCCAGGCTGTTCAGATGTGTCATTTTTAGATCTCAGCTAAGAAAACGATGAGACAAGTATGAGACACAGTCCAAGCTCTTTAAATCATCTTGTGGTGTCTCATTCAAAGATCTGAGTTTAAAAAAATGTGAGACAAGTGTGAGATCTCAGGTGACTAAGTAAGTAAAGTTTATTTATATAGCACCTTTCAAGAACAGACGTCACAAAGTGCTTCACAATAAAGGATTGAGCATAGACATTATTAACAGACAATTACATAAAATCAAATATAGACGGATCAAACCAGTCTGAACAGGTGGGTCTTTAACTGCTTTTTAAAAGTGTCCACAGAGGAACAACCAGCAGACCCTGGTCAGAGGACTTCAGGGACCTGCTGGTGTTATATGGCCTCAGTGTGTAAAGACATGAGGACAGATGTGACATGAGAGCCAAGAATCTTCAATTTCTCGACAGTCCATCACAAAATCGTTTGACTTTGTTGCCTTGAGCTCTGCCTGAGAAAGTCTTTGTAGAAACCTTGAAACTTTCACTCTGTACTCTGTTTTGCATCTATTTTTAGTATCAGCAGATTCCAGGTTCAAAGCCCGGTCTGAACACAAAGAACACAACATCTTTTTAGCTTTGAATACATCTTACATATTTTTATACACTTTTATTTAGTTTGACCTGGAAGAGTTAGCCGACCTTGAGTGAGAATGAAAGTTTTTTTTTTTTCACAATTGTGTTGTTGTGATTAAAAAAGTAATTTATAGAGTAGCCTGCTTATTTCATTGCTTCATGATTAGGCAGAAGCTTTGACAAATGTTTTTTATACGTTGTCACCTCCTGTATGTGGATCTCAGATACTAACATTCTAGTCAAACTGATGGGTTGTAAATATAAAAAAAACATCAAGATGTTTTTTGCATTAAAATGAATTATAAACATTCTTTTGACAGTACAGGCTTTTCATTGTTTTTTGCATTTTAATCAAATGCTGACATCACCATGACGACGATGTTTTTTTAAGTTCTAAAGATAGAAATCATTTGCACCGAGAGATGTTGGCATGAACGGTGAGGAGTGACACCATGAGAACAATTTACATAAAAAGTACTGATAATTCAATGTTAACAGGAATGTTCACTTTTTTGACTTCCTCATTTACAAGTCAACTTTTGCACGCTGTTTGGAAAGGCGCCAAATGATGAGGAACTTCACTTCTCTAAACATCCTTCATCTCTCTGCTCAAAAAGACCTGACAAAAACTTAAATTTACAGTATATCACTTTAAAATCACTTTTAAATAAATTATCATATTTAAATATCATACAGGCTATTTGTTAATACGGTAAGTGCATTTTTTTCTGAAGTTGATCAAACAAACTTTGTTACAGGGGAAACAAAACATTCACTCTGATGAAGTTTTGAACATTTTAAAGCTCTCATGCAGTTTTGCTTCTGGGCATTATTGCAAATTATCAAATAGTTTTCTTAAAGAGGTTGTAAACAAAATGAACTCAGACAAAATATATATATATTTTTCTGTTTTGTCTCTTTTCCTTGAGGCAGGCAGTCAAACTTCCTGTTTTTTGTTTTATTATCATTTCATCATTAAGATTTCAATTTCAGCCTTAAAATGAGAAGCTACACACCTTGAAGTCTTTTAGTTTTGTTGGGATGAGTTTAAGTAACTAAACTCTGGATCCAACCTTTTCCTCAAAAGGAAATTACTCCTAAAATCAAAGTTTATTTGGAGCGAAATACACTAAAGTGTAAATCTACATGTATTCTCTCCAGACTTTCTGCCTCTATATTTGTAACAGTGGAAGAAAAATCAATAAAAAACAGAGATAACCATACAATTTACACAAAAGTATGTGAAACAAATGAGGCAAAAAATGTGTGCAATGAGCTAAAATGTGTTCTGCTTTCTTGTAACCATATCATAATGTAGAGATTTGGTGTTAAATTTACAACTTTAATGTATAAAAAAAGCTGTGTGAAAATGAAGAATCCTCTGAGTTTTACATGAAGACTTTTTTATTTACTATTTATTATCATTAGACTTAATAGAAATAAAGAAACAGTGATACTATACAAATATAGACACTATAAACTCAATATGAACAAGGATTGTATTGTAAATGTATAATTGTAATAAGGATTTGTTTCTTGTGTTTCAGGCGCCCTGTGTGGACAGTTTGAGATCGGTGACCTAAGAAAAAAAGACTGCACCACAACCCTGAATGACATGCAACCTCAAAACAGCAAAGTGTATTATTTTAGATTGGATTGTGATGGTGTCAAATATTATTTTCCTCAACAAATTGAAATTTCAGTTAAAGGTAGGTTTCATATTAAATTTATTAGCAGTTCAGTCATGTAGTAGTTCTCTGACCTTATCGTTGATTACTTCAAATAAATCAAACCTTTGATAGTAGAGAGAAATGACTGCTTATACATGTTTATGTACCTTACAAACAGTTACGAGCATGGCCGTCACCTGGGGTGTGCATACTGCCATGTGTGATTACCTTTTTTTCTCTCCACTCAGATGTTTGATTGTAGATGTATTCATTGTATGAACAGGGTTTGTTGTTTAGCCTCTACATAAATGATCTAATAAATGAATGCTATTAGGTCAGACATCCTAATGTACGCTGATGATACTATCATTTTTGAACATGCAACAACAAACCAGCAAGCTGCACGTAAGCTAACAGCAGTGATGACTAATGTCACACAGTGGTTTAATAACTCCTGTCAATACTTAAACATAAAGAAAACAATCTGCATGTTTTTCACAAAGAGGTCAACAGATCATTTCACACTCAGTGTTTTCATCACAGGGTTAAAGGTCACAGTTGTATCTGATTATAAATGAATGTAACACTGGACTTTAATCTCCCATTTCAAAAACAAATGAAGATGGTGACAACCATAGTAAAGTTTATATTTACATATTTCCACCAACTGTTTATCCGCTGAGGAAGCAACACTGTACCGTGAACGTAATAGACTTACATTGTAATGAGAGGTGGGAATCACCAGAGGCCCTTCGATATGATATTATAACGATGCTTGAGTCACGATACAATATTATAGCGATTTTAAACATTTTGCGACAGGCTGAGAATTGTGATATTTTGAATCTCATTTTTTTAACTGCATATTATGTACACAAAATTAAACTAAATCAAGAAGTGTTTTGTCAAATAAGGAAAAATTCTCAGTCTTTTTGTCTCACTTCTGTCTGTTCATTTCTACACAATGGGAGTCGAGCCCACAGACTGACCAACACTGTGATAAAAGTAAAAGGCTGCAAGCACCTCACAATCTGAACTGATGGTGTTTCAGTCTGATCAAACTTTACTGAACACAAACATGTACGGACGACTGAACAACTGCAGCCATATTTAACAATGCAACTTGTTCAAAATGAATTGTGCAACCCCTTCAGCAATTAAAAATAAAAACATATCGCTAGCAGAATATTGTGATTCTATGCTGTGTCTATTTTCCCCCACAAATAAAGTGGGGGAAATTTATTCAGCAAATAAAAATATAAAAAAACACATATTTGCATATTTACAGTGCTACTAGCTGTTTCTGTTGATGTTTAGCAGGGCTTGTTCAGAATAAAGGCATAACTCTCTTCTCTATCCCTCATCACAAATAAACTACTTATTTTAAACAGTCAGACAGTTTGGTGGAAGCAAACTTAACTGTTGTTTTTTAATAACTTGTGAAATTTTGTTGAGAAAGCTTACATTTTATTCGTCAAGATAAGAAGTTTATTCACTGTTCTCTTTTCACCACAGTGTCAGTCAGTCCCTCTGGTCCAGTGCAAGAAGACAAAAATGTGACACTGACTTGCAGTGCGAATGCCAACCCAGCTGTAAAGAACTACACCTGGTACAGAGCTGATGGAGGCCAGGAGACTTTCATGGGGACTGGACGTGTTTTAAACATCAAAGCTTCTAGGGAGAGAGGATCTTTTTTCTGCCGGGCAGCAAATGAAGAGGGAAGCTTTTTTTATACATTAAAGTTGTAAATTTAACACCAAATCTCTACATTATGATATCGTTAAGAGAAAGCAGAACACATTTTAGCTCATGATGCACATTTTTTCCCCTCATTTGTTTCACATACTTTTTTACTCTGTTGTACATTGTATGGATATTTCTGGATTTTTGAAATGTTATAATGAATAAAATTATATTTTTTCCACTGTGACAAATATAAGTGAGCATCTCACATTGCAGCAGACAGCCAATGAGGAGGAGAGTCAGAGCTGCATCCATCTTTGTGTTTCAGAAGAGGCAGAAAGTCTGGAGAGAACAAATGTAGATTTATTTTTAGTGTATTTCGCTCCAAATAAACTTAGATTTTAAGAGTAATTTCCTTTTGAGGAAAAGATTGGATCCAGAGTTTAGTTAACTAATCTGATCCCAATAAAACTAAAAGACTTCAAGGTGTGCAGCTTCTCATTTTAAGGTTTAAATTGAAATCTTTCTGCATTTCATTCAATTCATGTAAAGTAGCTCATTATTAAAACATAGATGATGAAATGATAATAAAATAAAAAACAAGAAGTTTTACTTCCTGCCTCAAGGAAAAGAGACAAATATTCTGTGTTTTTTCTTGAGTTCATTTTGTTTACAACCTCTTTAAGGAAACTATTTGATCAGTAATAACGCCCTGAAGAAAAACTGCATGAGAGCTTTAAGATGTTTAAAATTTGATCAAAGTGAATGTTTTTATTCTTTCCCCTGTAACAAAGTTTGTTTGATCAACTTCAGAAAAAATGCACTTCTTAAAAAAAAGCCTTTATGATATTTGAATATGACATTAAAATAGATTTAAAAGTGATATAAACTTACATTTGTCTCAGGTCTTTTTGAGCAGAGAGGTGAAGGATGTTTAGAGAAGTGAAGTTCCTCATCATTTGGTCGCCTTCTTAAACAGCATTGAAAATTTGACTTGAAAATGAGGAAGACAGAAAAGTGAATATTCATGTTCACATTGAATGTTCAGCACTTTTTCTTTGAATAGTTGTCACACTGTTTTCACAACCCAGGCTCAGTGAGCTGGACAAACAGGGAGACCACACATTTTTTAATTTATTAAATAATAATTTATTGCAAACTAAGGCAAATCATCCTGTTCAAAGAATGTGCAATCTGTAAATCAGTGGTGGTTGTAATGGTGAATGTGTTAAGTGTTGACAAGAGAGTGACAGATTGAGAAGCCAGTTTAAATACTAAGGCCCAGCCTGCCCAGGTGTATATAAATTTAACTGGCTCCGCCCCTTTCTACCTGAACTTAAGTGGGGAGCGATACAAAGCAGCAGGAAGAGCACTGACAGTCAGGGGTCATCACACCCTCCCCCTAAAATACTGGGTCCCACCCAGTACCCATAAACAAATGACTATATTTACCAAATTTAGTTAACCAAACATAAGCAATAACATACATATTTGACCAAACCCAACATCACTTATACTTTCCCAATGTTAGTTTTAGTTTCGCTCTCAGACGCCTGGGTCAGGTCCTAGGACCACGTTAAGAGTAGGAAAACAAACTGTGATTAGCAGGCTAACTAAATGTTCCTTATAGAGATCAGTCTGAATTAAGCATCTTTTAACACCAGTGGCCAATGCTCTATTGACAAGGCTAGTAACTATCATACAAAATCAGAGGCACAACAGTGGCACTAACATACATGTCAAAATGGTGTAGTGCCCAAATAGGAACCAAACTTTCTGTCTCAATGATGAGATCAAACTGACACAAAGTCGACCTCTTGACAAGCCACTCAAGCCCTAGCTTTCTTGCTTGAACTACTACAAAAACTTATTTATTTTGTCAGAACAGACAGGTGCCACCTCTGGACACTCTGTTACAACATCATGTTTCTGCAGGACAAATTGCATCTGGGTTAATTGCAAATCACTGATCAAAACTCACCTCTTCAAACAATCTTTTGATGTATGATTGTGATATGTGTTCTGTTTATCTGTAGCTGTACCTTTATGTTGTTGTCTTTATGATTTGTGTGGAATGCTGCAATGTCTGTTAGTCTTTCCTTACTGTGCTGTTTCTTTTGTCTTTTTTATCAAATGTTTAGTGTGTAAGAGTTTTTGAAAAGCGCTTATGAATAAAATGTATTATTATTATTATTATTATTATTAATATTAGATATAAGAGAGACATTGGCCGATATGGAGCTCAGCGTAAGGGAAGGAAGACTGCTTATATTCTTTCACAAATTCATTCATTCTTTCACTTCAACTTAAACTACTTCCTCTGTCTACCTGCTCTGGTGATCAGCTGTTAATGGGTGTTTATTCTTTAAGTGATTAACCAACCAGAGTCGGGCACAACCTCTCTCAACCAATCATCCTGCTGCGACAAAATGCTAAAATAGTTCTTTCTCTTCAACAGTCATTCTGTCATTTCAAGGCAACTGCTGCAACCCACCACCGCCCCAGTCACCTTCATTCCAGCTCAGCAGAGTCCAGATTCAGGCTCATTATAGCCTCCATTCCTCTTCACCACCACCAGTGTCTAGACTCCATAGGGGGGTATCCTATCCTGCTGTCGGGCACATTAGCCTTCCGAGTACATGAAGTCGTCACGATGGAGTCTAATCCTCCAAAGACTTTGCACATTCAAATCTAAATTGTGACACATTTATTGTTAAATAAATAATTGTTCATTCTCAATTAAGTCTCTCCTGATTGAAATATCAGTCTCAGCTTTTTTTTCCTACCTAATATCAATATCACTACCCAACACTGGCTGTTACACTCTGATGTCACTGCATTCACTTTATCTTATCATTTCTGTGTCCAGAGGCTGTCCGTAATGTGTGAAAAAAATGAATGTCCTGTTAGTGCTGTCATTTTATATGATGCAACCCGAATACTGGATGTTGTCCTGTTTGTTGGGGTAATGTTGAATGTAAGTTGTAAGATATTGAGACACAGTCCCACGGTGATACTGATAAACTCAACTAAATAATTCATGGCAGGATTAGGAGAAGGCCGTTATTTTGTTTCCTCGAGGAACAGGAACACCTCTAATAGCATTCATCAACAATGTCCTCCTGTCTGGGTTTTCTCAGATTAAATTGAGTAGAAGTAAAAACCTGAGCTTGTTGATTTGTAAACGTGACTGAACAAGGACTATCTTTCAATGATAAAATCAAGCTGGTTAAAACACGTTGATGGAAACTGAGACCACGAACTTCCCCAGCAGTATTAGGACGCCTTTCTCAACCGCCAGAAGAGCGGAAACTATAAATTCAGAGATAAACATGTATCTGTTACCACTCTGTTGCATCATCACCTCTTCTTTCAACTACAGCCTGTTAGCGTTTGTTAACCCAGGAGACCTGTTGCTGTCACTTTGAACGTGAAATGTTTTAACGTTATTGTGTAATTTAGGATATCAGCTCGTCAACACTTTTCTTCAACTTCAAAACATTGGACAGAGCTTTCTTCCCCCGCCCCCTCCCTCCTAGAGCCAATGTGCAAACAGGTTACTATGTCGTGGACACTGAAGTTTCAGTTTTTAACCAGCTCTGCATCGGTCTAGAGACTTTTCTGCTCTCTAACCTCTCTCCTTTTTTCAGAAGCAACCGCCTACCTTCTCTGCTCAAAATACAATGATTCTGCGCCACAATGGAAAACTAGAAGGAGGACATACCGACTGCTACATTTACAGATAAACCAGCACTTAAACAGATCATGTTTCCTTAATGTCTGATGATAAAGTAAGACCATTTCAAGATTTAATTCAGAAGATATCTTACATATTGGACCTTTAAACTGTCCTCCTTAACCTCATCTTTGATTCAGGGCCATTTAAACCCTGTTCTCTGGAACTGGCCTCACAGGCTTTCTTTAATCTGATTGGAAAACAAGAGCATGCAATGAATGAATCAAAACTTTATTACAGACTCAGGGTCCAAATAATAAAATCCAAAAGACATAAAATACAATACAAGATACATGAAATGCAAAGCATAGTATAAAAATCTGCAACGTAAATGCAATGCATGGTATAAAATCACTAAATAGATAAAAACAGCGCCCCAGAGGATACAACTGTACCAATGTTTCCATATCTTGGATTGATTCAATGTGCATCTCTTTTGATAAACCATTTACTTTCTCAATAAAAAATAAAAATCTTGATTAGCAGAGCTTCAATACAAACAAAAGTGAAAACCATCACCTCAAACTTATCCATAATTCATGACCAATATCTCTCCAGATTTGAACATCAGAGGCTTCATGGAGAAAATATTATGTGAAATTACTGAGAATTAATCATGTATTGTGCCAAACACCCTGCAGAATATTGAAATATCACATTCATATCTCAAAGTCGATATTTAAAGCAATGCAGGAAGAGCAGAGAGGGAGACAGAGAGAGAGTCTTCAAATAATCAGGTATGACGTTTGGCAATGACATCATAGTCTGGAGATCTGTTAGTGTGATCCAGATTCATGTAAGTGCTGTCCTCTTCTTTTGGCTTCATGCTCTCTCTTTGTTTCCTTTAGTAAAAGAAGAAATGAGGATTAAAAATTGTTTTATACACAAGCCTGCTCCATTTGTCATATCTTCATCAGCACAGTTTATTCTAAAAAGTCCTCCGGTGTAATAACATACCAAAGAAACACCATGCAGAGTGTGAGGACGATGTTCACAGTGAGAGACACTCCAGTAACAGCCCAGAAGAGAACTCCACCGTAGGGTCCACAGTTATCCTCAAGACCTGTCATAAGAAATAACATGATAATATCATAACCCTGTTTGGGGGGGGGACACTTTTTCAACTTGATGGTTTTTACCACTAAAGTCTACTTCATTGTCAGTTTGACAGTGAAGGAAGTACCAAAGCTGTATCATATTTCCAAATCAAGACCGCAAAGCGAGCGAGCGAGACGAGTGTAGGCTGAGTAACCAAAAGACTAAAAGAAGAGGAGTGGTTTCAGCAGGAACAACGCTGAGCCAGAAGAAATTCAATATTCATTTCTGATTGTTTCATGGTGGTTATGTTCAAAAGCACAATTTAAACACACTAAACCCACTGGCACATGAAGGAGTTGATTATGAAAGGGAAACTGAATGATTGATTGGCCCAAATTGGCACACATGGACATTTGGATGAAAAAGACAAATTAGTAATGTTTTATATACTAATACAGAAAGTGCCAAAGATGGAAATCAATCTTGAAAACTGAAACATTAACAACATTTTATAATCAGTAAATCACTGCTCTGGAGGAATTATAGACCTTTAAAGGTTTAAAAACACACAGTTTAACTTTTATACATACGCTGAACATCTATGTGTTTGTTGTTGGATCGTCCACTCCCCAGTTCATTTTCAGCCTTGCAGAAAAAAGGACCGCTGACATCTGAAGCTTTAACAGTTAAAACACGTCCAGTCCCCATGAAAGTGTCCTGGCCTCCATCAGCTCTGTACCAGGTGTAGTTCTTTACAGCTGGGTTTGCATTAGCACTGCAAGTCAGTGTCCCATTTGTGTCTCCTTGCACTGTGGTCCCTTTGGGTGAATCTGAAAAATTATTACAGGGATTAAAGTTCTCCGTCGCTACGACAGATTTCCGTCAATTTCACTATTGTAATAATTTTAGTCGGTGTCAATCGGACAAATAAAAGTCGAGCAAAATGGGTTGATGACATAGCCCTACCCTTGCGTGCAAACTGCGGTTTTTAATGTCAGGCATTTATCTGAATCCTGTAACACAATTGTAGTTTTGTGTTTGTGTGGCATTTTAAATATAAAGTCAGAACTTTGATCTGCTACATGAAGTCTGCTCGGTGTATAGTAGGCTTTTATTGTGGTAGAGAACATCAGCGTGCACTGCCCATCATATCAGGATTTGTTTTCAGGCTTTGGTGCGCAACTTTATTTACCCAACCAAAGTGAAATACAGGAGAATGATAATCCGTAACATTACCTGCAGGCAGGGCTAACACTCTGTTAGGAACGCGCATCAAGACAACAGGTGATACAAAACAGAACTCACACAGAGCAATGATGAACTTTCCCACATTATGGTCTTTCTCTCAAACACAGACTTGCCCCTTCCTACATCACAGATTTACTAATACCCTATGAGCCTAGCTGCTGCTTACGTTCCTTAGGTAGTAGCGTCCTCACATTTCCCACAGCCAACCTTGTCACTAAAGTTGGCAGGGCATTTTCTTCATATTCTTCCTGCTGTTGTCTCTCCCCTCTGTGTGCTTTGTATGTATGTGTATGCTTTGTCTATGACTACTTTTGAACACAGTACTCCAGACTAGCCTATGTTTGTGTAGCATGTTCATTAGACAGAGTGCAAAACTGAATTTCCCCTCGTGGGATTAATAAAGGATAATTTAATTTAATTTAATTTAATTTAATTTGATCCATAAGCATCTCACACTGAGGTGTTTAATTTATTAAATTGATGTCATTAAATGTCAACACTGATTAAAAATCTAAAGAATTGGGTAAAGATATCTTTCAAAGGACCTAATTTAATTTAGTCAAGATTTTAAGGAGATGAGAATGTTCTGCTAGCGATATGTTTTTATTTTTAATTGCTGAAGGGGTTGCACAATTCATTTTGAACAAGTTGCATTGTTAAAAATGACTGCAGTTGTTCAGTCATCCGTACATGTTTGTGTTCAGTGAAGTTTGATCAGACTGAAACACCATCAGTTCAGATTGTGAGGTGCTTGCAGGCTTTTTCTTTTATCACAGTGTTGGTCAGTCTGTGGGCTCGACTCCCATTGTGTAGAAATGAACAGACAGAAGTGAGACAAAAAGACTGAGAATTTTTCCTCATTTGACAAAACACTTCTTGATTTAGTTTAATTTTGTGTATATGCAGTTAAAAAAATGAAATTCAATATATCATATCACAATTCTCAGCCTGTCGCAAAATGTTTGAAATCGCAATAATATCGTAACGTGACTCAAGCATCGTTATAATATCATATCAAAGGGCCTCTGGTGATTCCCACCTCTAATAACAATGTAGACCTACAGTACAGTGTTGCTTCCTCAGCGGATAAACAGTTGGTAGAAATATGTAAATATAAACTTTACTATGTTTGTTACCATCTTAATTTGTTTTTGAAATGGGAGATTAAAGTCCAGTGTTACATTCATTTATAATCAGATACAACTGTGACCTTTAACCCTGTGATGAAAACACTGAGTGTGAAATGATCTGTTGACATCTTTGTGAAAAACATGCAGATTGTTTTCTTTATGTTTAAGTATTGACAGGAGTTATTAAACCACTGTGTGACATTAGTCATCACTGCTGTTACGTGCAGCTTGCTGGTTTGTTGTTGCATGTTCAAAAATGATAGTATCATCAGCGTACATTAGGATGTCTGACCTAATAGCATTCATTTATTAGATCATTTATGTAGAGGCTAAACAACAAACCCTGTTCATACAATGAATACATCTACAATCAAACATCTGAGTGGAGAGAAAAAAAGGTAATCACACATGGCAGTATGCACACCCCAGGTGAAGGCCATGCTCGTAACTGTTTGCTAAATGATTACAAAACAACAAACTAAGAAGAAGAAGCATGTATTTTATGTAATCAATTTATCACAAGACACACATACTCACATGTAATGTCAGCTGTTAAAGTGGTGTTCACAGATGACTCAGTGCTGCCATCTTGTTTTCTGTAGACAGCAGTACAGGAGATTTCCTGTCCGTGATGGAGGTGTGATGCGTTGAAGTTCAGCACAGAGATCTTGACTTTAGTTTTGTCCTGATTCTCCTGCAGGGTCTCCTGACCTTCACCCAGGCCGGGGCTCCATGTCAGATTTGGAGGAAGAGACAGACAGGGAGCTGGAGCAGAGCAGTTCAAACTCACTGAGGTTCCCTCTTTCACCTTCAGTGTGGGCGGAGTCAGAGTCGGTCTGGGTGGATCATCTGTTCAGAAGATACATAAACATGTATAAGCAGTCATTTCTCTCTACTATCAAAGGTTTGATTTATCTTTATTTTAAAGTAATCAATGATAAGGTCAGAGAACTACTACATGAGTGAAATGTTAATAAGTTTAATTTGAAACCTACCTTTGACTGAAATGTTCACGCTAACAAAAAAGTATGTCAGATCATTGTCACATTCCAATCTAAAATGATGCAGTTTGTTGTTTTGAGGTTGCATGTCATTCAGGGTTGTGGTGCAGTCTTTTTTTGTTAGGTCACCGATCAATTGTCCCTTTTGTTTGTGTTGTGGATTACTGCTATCAAACACAACAGGTCCCCTATAATAAACTCTCCATAATGCTTTACATGTGTTATCTAAGTTGACATTATGTTGATCATCTACGTCAAAGGAGCAGGGGATTGTCACACAGGATCCCTTCAGAACCTCTATAGTCTTTGGTATAATGATCTCAAACTGTCCACACAGGGCACCTGAAACACAAGAAACAAATCCTTATTACAATTATACATTTACAATACAATCCTTATTCATGTTGAGTTTATAATGTCTATATTACTAAAAACAGCAATGTTCATTGCACGTGTCTCTGTTAAATAAACAAACAAATAAATAAATGAAGTCATGATACATTTTATTGTTGGCTCTATTTCTAAAAATCTTATGAGGAGTCACAGATAAAATAGTCTTCACATAAAACTCAGGATTCATCATTTTCACACAGCTTTTTTACATTAAAATTGTGAATTTAACACCAAATCTCTACATTATGATATTGTGAAAAGAAAGCAGAACACATTAGTAGCTCATTTCTTTGACAAACATAAGTGAGCGTCTCACCTTGCAGCAGACAGCCAATGAGGAGGAGAGTCAGAGCTGCAGCCATCTTTGTGTTTCAGAAGAGGCAGAAAGTCTGGAGAGAATACATGTAGATTTACAGTTTAGTGTATTTCGCTCCAAATAAACTTAGATTTCATTTTGAGGCTGTTGTTGAATGTGATCTTTGCAGAAGTTGCAGATGGAGAAATATGCTGAAATATTTGAATCTTCATCAATGTGGAAAAGGTTGGATCCAGAGTTTAGTTAACTAAACTGATCCCAATAAAACTAAAAGACTTCAAGGTGTGCAGCTTCTCATTTTAAGGTTTAAATTGAAATCTTTCTGCATTTCAATCAATTCAAGTAAAGTAGCTCATTATTAAAACAGAGATGAAATTATTATAAAATAAAAAAACAGGAAGTTTGACTGCCTGCCTCAAAGAAAAGAGACAAGTGTTTTATGTTTTTTACTTGAGTTCAGTTTGTTTACAACCTCTTTAAGGAAACTATTCAATAATTAATAATCAGTAATAATGCCCAAAAGAAAAACTGCATTAGTGCTTTAAAATGTTCAAAACTTGATCAGAGTGAATGCTTTTTTTCTTTCCCCTGTAACAAAGTTTGTTTGATCAACCTGCAAGTGCAAAAAAGATGCACTTGTTAAAAAGTAGCTTTATGACATCAAATATGTTGATTTGTTTTATTTCCCGAAAAAGGATAAAGTTATTTAAAAGCTACTTAAAAGTGATATAAAAGTTTTATGAACTTACGTTTTTGTCAGGTCTTTTTGAGCAGAGAGGTGAAGGATGTTTAGAGAAGTGAAGTTCCTCATCATTTGGCCACCTTTCCAAACAGCATGCAATAATTGACTTAAAAATTAGGAAGTAAAAAAAACAGCATTATTCATGTTAGCACAGAATGTTCTGTACTTTTTATGAGTTATTTTCAATGCAATAACATCTTGATGTAATTTAATATTTACAACCCATCAGTTTGACTAGAAAGTTACTATTTGAGATCCACATACAGGAGGTGACAACTCAAACTTTTTTTTTACTGTCAAAGCGTCCTGCCTAATCATGAAGCATGAAATAAGCAGGCGACTCTATAAATTACATTTTTAATCATAACACAATTGTGAAAAAAGCACTTTAATTCTTACTCAAAATCAGCAATTTTCTTTTTTTTTCAAGTGAAACTGAAGGACAGTAAATATTAAATTATTTAAAGGTGTTTTCACATTAGGTACAATTGTTTTCTTACAGTGTACAAATGTATTTCATAAGTGACATATTCAAATTTGTGGTGTTTATAGGATCAGCATCTTTGTAGCCTTGTAGTCAGCAACATTAGGAATATTATTTGCAAGAATAAACAAACAACAATGGCAACTGTGTTCCACATAAACCATGGCAGTAAATACTGCAAGGTTGCCAAGCCAATCCCCATCTTCTTTTGCTTAAGGTTTCAGAGTCAAGTGCTCTATTTATTGATCGAAACAGTTCGATCAAAGAATGTCTGACTTGTTATTGAGTCTGGATTGATCCACACATAGACTTTAAGGTTGTTGTCTGTTCTTCTTAAAGTTTTAATCTTCAGGGTGCAGCTACCCTCTGTGGCTGCTCCCTTTACTGAGGTGCGTCCTCTGAACTGTTGTTCCACTGTAGGAGGATATCTGTCATACACCACAGGATAATACATCTTATTGTATTGATACCAGGTGACCTGGACATGAGCTTTTGTCTGACATGGTACCACAGCACAGCTCCCCTCCACTGCAGTCACTGTTTGAGGTACAGTGATGTTCCAGCTTCTCACCTGCTGCAGCACAGAGAAGCCTTTGTGTGGGGGAGAGGAGGAAGAGGAAGGAAGGGTAAATGGGTTAGCAAAGTTGACAACAAATGTTTATTGTTCAGTGAAGTAAGGCTGATGTCAAAGAAAAGTATGTGTCATGCAACAGGAAATGAACAACAGTGAAAGCTGCTTTTGAAAGCAGAGTTTACTGTACAGCCATTTGTCATACAAAGTAACATTATGAGAGCTGTCACTCACACTCGTTTCCTTTGGTGAGGTTATGTTTCAGAATAAAAACATCTTTAAAAAACCCTTTTATTATTAGGGATGATGACCAATCGAAAACATTCTGAAGTATTTGTAGCTTTTCTGATATTGATTATATAAACTTCTTGTAGTGCAGCACCTGTGTGTCCAATAGGCTTAAAGTTGTTCGTTTGAACTAACTGACGTTGTTTCCTAGTTCTAGATCTTTTATGGCTGTATGATTTATTCACAGAATGAGTTAAGATATATATATATATATATATTTATATATATATATATATATATATATATATATATATATATACTGTATAATATATATATGTGCACGTGATCTGCAGATAGATGGAAAATGCATAAATATGGTGTAACAACTACCGCTAAGTCTCAGTGAAAAGAAGGCAGCATTTAAAGCCTGGCTCACACTGCAGGAGTTTTAAACTCCTTCCCAATTTTGAATTCGGGCAGCATCAGACAGAGAATCCTAACAGATATTCTTCTCCATAATCTCAAATATGCTCATACTACAAGATATGAAATCTTTTCACATCACAATCTTCAGGATTTTATTAGGATTATCGTGCCCGACGGAGGAACGCACCACCTCACCTGGCCTCACGTTAACAATGGAGCCGCGGTTAAATTTGCGATTATACTGATTTGCACAGAGAATAAAATACAAAAACATGTTTTTTAAAGTTTTGGTAGAAGAAATTTCTTGGGAAACGCGGAAAACATGGATTGCTTAATCTTCAGTGAGAGCTGGAGGTCAGATTGTACCTGTCAGATGCATACAGGTGTCCTGTGCGGGTTCCCTCCTGCCGCTGGTCACTACTACTACACATATTACTGTCCTCCCTCGTCTCTGTAGTCACACACGACTTCTGCCAGACCCTTTCAATATCAAACATGTTTGAAATAAATCGGGGAGTCCCCGACGATCACCGAGCAGATTGGGGACGTTAAGATTGGATCTTTATTACAACTCACACTACAAGATAATGTCGGTAGATAATCGGTTCCGATCAGTCTTGAGTCGGGAGCGATCCCGCGATTATCGGAAAGGAGGAATCAGGCCGATTTGAGATCCGATTATCCTGCAGTGTGAGCCAGGCTTAAGTCGTACCTGCTGTACAAATAGGAGGACATTACAGACTTTTTTTGCTGACTTTCATACAGAAAGAGCTCGTAAAGTGTTGCTGTTTAATTGGGTATCGTTTCTTTGTTTCAAACACTGCTTCGTCTTTTCTCCGTTCCCTCCACCCCCTCTGCTCTCACGCAGGGATCAGCTGGTGGCTGTGTGTGACAACAATCAGTAGCTTCACTAGGTAACGTTTCAGCCTGCTGTAGTCTGTATCTGTAAACGTAGCCAAACTATGTTACAGAGGGGTGTGTTCAGTCCAAAAACTGAAGATGCAGTTCCTCAACACACACGCCTTTTATATTTCAGTCTGATGTTATCAGATTTTAAAAGTACTTTAAAAATAAAAGGGGAGTTTAGGTTTATCTAATTGTTTGAAGCTGTAGAAAGGCAGAAAGAAAATGGAAAAAAGTCAAACTCCAAGTCTCTTATGACTTGCTGCTTTGACAGAGTCTTGGTATTGAGCAAAGGACTTTTTTTAGCAAGGACAAAATACTTATGCGATCTCACAACACAAAACTTTAACAGACCCAAGGTTAATAAAAACCGTAAACTCACTGAGGCCACGTCCACACGCATACGGATATTTCTAAAAACCTGTTTCCTCCCCCTCCGGATGCAAAAAAAATCCCGTCCACACCAACAGTTTTTAAAAAATCTCTCAGTCCACATGGCAACGCAAAAACGATGGAAAACGCTCACATAAGCATGCCATAAGCATGCCAGGCCAGTAGGTGGCGATAATAGCTGTGTCTCATTCACATCAAACACCGTAAAAGAACATTGCGAGCATGCGTATTAAGCGTAATTTTGACAGCGGCAATTTGGAAAGATGGTGAAACAAGTCAACAAACACAAAGCCGATTCATTTGTTTGGACGGACGACGAAGTGGAGTTGCTGCTTTGAGTTACACTTGAATAAGTGCCAGGAGAATGTCGACTAACAGCAGAGAACAGATGTAAACAAACTGGCAGCCCGCCATCTTGGTTATGACGCATGCTCAACACGCAAGTCGACGTAATTACGTCACTATTACAAAAAGCTCCGTTTGAACTGTTTTAACTGTTCACACGAATACAAGTAAACGTGATTTTTTTAAAATCTCCACCTTGGAATGCGTTTTTCAAAAACTGTTTGCAGTGACCAAAAACTCAGTTTTCAATTGTTTTCATGTGGACGGGTCGCCAAAAGGGAGAGAAAATACTACGTTTTCAAAAAAATCGTATACGTGTGGATGGGGCCTGACTCACTGACTGCATCTCTCCAGTCTCTTGCACAGAAAATTGCGAGATTTTTTAGAATTCTTTGTGGAAAAAACAATTGATATAAAAAAGCTAATTTTACCACCCTCTGCACCACAGCCAGACCCTCGGTCAGCTGTGCAATTCTTTAATCGATTTGATCCATTATCTCTCTCCTCTCTGCAAGAAATAATCCTTCATTTGAAGCCCACATCATGGACATCTGCTTGTATTCTCCGTTGCCTTTTTAAAGAAACATTTTAAATTATTAGCATCCTCTCCTTCATCAACAGCTGCCTCTCCACGAGATGCTTCCAGACCGATTGTAAACATGCAGTGGTTTAGCCTCTTTAAAAAAACCTAACCTAGATCCTAACATTTGATCAAATTTTAACCCATTTCGAAACTCCCATTACTATCCAAAATTCTTGAAAGAGTAATCAATAAACAAATGAATCAATTTTTAAGCAATAATCAAATATTTAAAGCACTCCAATCAGGTTTTAGAGAAAAGCACAGCACTGAACAGCTCTTTTAAAAGTTCTTGATGATTTGTTTTTAGCAGTAGACAATGGGGACTATGCAATTTTAATACTTTTAGAGTGGAGATCTCAGTGCCGCAGTTTAGACGGTTGACCACAAAATAATTATCACCAGGCTTAAAGACTGGGTTGGGATCCAGGCTAAATATGCTCAAATCATACTCGGAAAACAGAAGTTTTAAAGTATGCCTAGGATACAGCTTTTCTCCCTCTGCTGCCCTCACCTGTGGGGTTCCTCAGGGCTCAGTTTTATCACCACTTTTTTGTTTTTCCCTGTTCATGCTGCCACTGGTCTCCCTAATAAGGAAGCACGGCTTATCCTTCCACTGGTTTGCCGATGACATGTAAATATATACCCCTCTCAAAAGCAATAACCCCCACTCCCTGCAAATACTACTCGAAAGACTGGATGGCACAAAACGTTTTAATACTAAATGAGTAAAAAAATGAGGTAGTTCTGTTTGGCCCCCCTGACTCCAACCAGCTTTATCTGTAAAACACTTGGCCCACTGTCATCTTATGTAAAACCCTCTTCATGTGTGTATATATATATTTTATTGTCTTTCTTTGAAGCTGCTGTTGTTTTTACGCCTTGTAAGTAAAGCATATTGGTTAGTTGAGGCTGTTTTTAAACATGCAAACTTGACTTGCCTTTGAATTATCACAATTGTAGCAATGTGGATAAAGTGATGAAATATGAGAATATGATATGTTGTTAAGATGCAGAAGATGTATTGTGATTCGTCGGCCATTCTGCAAAGCGATCTGTGACAATCTGACCTGTGAAACTTTAAATTCGATGCACCCTTAGTTCACAAAAGAGGCTATAAAATATCCATGCTACTTAGTCAAATAGCATAAAAAACTAAGAGCTCTCTCATATAAGACATGCCTTAGGCATCAGTATATGAGTAAATATCAATGCACATCAGTTATTTAGGTGCTGGGTCGAAAAAGTCTCTAGATTTTCCCTGTCAGGCTCAAAACAATTTTATTTCATGTACTTATAGCAAATAAATGAGTATATATTTGGGAGCCATAGTATTGTGAGTCTTTGTGCATCATAAATATCAATGGTCACATACGTTACTCTTTTATTTTTTATTTTTGCGCAGTAAATGCGTATATTGTAAAGTAACAGCCAAAGATAGAAAGAGGAATCTAGAGTGAAAAAGAAGCGATGACTTGCATCAAACAGATCAGACTCGAGTCAAACCTTTGTTACTGGGACATTTATTTATTTATTTACACAAGCTCCTCATTACTCATTTCCTTAGTAACATCTATTCTAAGTTCACACAAAATTAACAACTGAGACCCCGAATTAACTTTCTGTTTTGTTATTATTGGTTAAAAAAAAGTGGAAATTTAAATAATTTTATTCATGAATAAACAAAACCTGTCACTAGCTTAAAGAACATGAACATTAAGGCACTCTAAATTCTAACTTTTTTAACAAGGCTTTGTACCTGACAGAATGTTAGTTTGCTTTTCTATTTCCTGTTACACTTGTGTTATATGCTATGTGGTAATTTTGGCAATGGTATAAAGACACACAATTTGAAGATAGCTGAAAGATGTTGCTAAGGGGCTTTCAAAAGCTTCACTTGATTTGGATGACATATAGAGCATTGTGTTGATTCCCTTCCTGAACCTGAAACGAAGAAACATAGTGACTTCAGTTCTCTTGTGCTGGCTAGCTGCAGTTTGTTGTGTCAACGCTGAAGGCATTTCATCCTCAATGAATTTACAGCAACTACTGCAGACCCATAACCTGCAGGGTGATGAAGAATGACTAGTTGTCCTTGGTCTCAATGCAAAGAATTAACCAAACTGTGAGCACAAAACAGAGGCACATTTTAAATGAAAATCAAGTTAAAGTCGTCAGTCAAGTTCGGTGTGGAAAAAACATCTTAGATTTTATTTCAAGGCCATATCACCCAGCCCTAGTTTCAACTTTTCTTTTGCTTAATTTTTTATTTTATTTTATGGAAAATAAACAAGAAAAAAGAAAATATACATTCAAGAGAGCAAAACAATATCAAAAGTTCTTAAATCAGCAATAGAAATTTAGCGTAGCGTTAGTTCAGGCAGGGAATGGAGTCACGCTCTACTATCATGCCAGAGTTTTGGTAACAGCTGATCTCACACAAGCCTCATCAGCTGATGGCCAGCTGATTTACTTCAAAGCATTCTATTAGCCAAAAGTTCTTATGCCGCTTATTTAAACTGCTCTAGCCTGCCTACTCTTTGCTGCTCCCTCTGCGAGCCACATTTGCAGCCCTCCTCCACCCCAGCTCCTCCTTTTATGCTGCAATGACTTGCATCAATCAGTGTCATGCATCTCATTGATGTCTGCTCTGTTTGGCTTTGCTGCTTATCTCTGCCTAAAGCTTTCCTTGTATGCACAGGAAGGGCAGGGATGTGTGCTGCTCCTGCCTTACGCATTCAACTTAAGAACGTGGAAGGTCAGGGAGATCCCAAAACAGAGCCATACCGCCGAATATAAATAATTTGAATGAAGTACATTTTCTTGACAAAGTGGTCCTGACTGAACTGTAATCTATGTCTGCATCACACTCTTTTCTCTAAATTTAACCTGGGCATATTCACACTCAGAGTCCTTCCTCACATTTCTAGGCTTCACTTCGTCATATAGATTTACCATCTCTACTGCATTGCTCACAAAATTCAATGCTCCCTCTAAGCGCTTCTCCTCCAGATAGGAGCGACCTGACTGATTTGTGTCGCCAGAGCTTCCTCCCTCCTTCTTCCCTTTGCTCCTCCGAGTCACACTAGTGTAAATCACATCTTTGCTTTCCTCGTTTTTCTTCTCTGAACTTGTGCTGGCGTCTTCTGTGTTGTTTCTGCTTGAGCTTGGTAAGTTGGTGCTGATTGGCTCAGAGGTAGTTGCAGGTTGGGTGACACCTGGTTTCTTCAGCTCATAGGTGTTGACATAAATGTCCTCATCTGTTTTGTTGGGTTCCTACAATGCAAAATAAAATGTTGGTTGGTTATTGTGCTTATGTAAGTCACATTAAGTAGAAAACTGCTGGATTCCAAGATAAAGTACCTCGTTTCCTTCTCCACTTGTTAGATGTTGGCTCATGGCAACTGTGCTGGCGTTACCTGACCCCTGACTCTGAAGCAGGTTGTGTTGAGTCCTCTGAGCCCTGAAAAAAACAGCATAGTATAAACCTACATGAATATACTGTAAACAGTTTTGTTGTTCCCACTGGTAGTTTAAAGTTGAGAAAAAAATTCAGAAAACTAAATTGAGTTGTTTTAAGATGTCTCACAGCTCTCGAAACACAGGATCACAGCATCTGCAGGAAAAATTATATCATAATGTTGTGCCAAATGTGGCTAGCATTCACAGTGCTACCACTACCAGCCTTTGGTCCTCCATGCAGGTTAAAGGGCCTATATGTAACTTTTCAAAAATACTACATTAGTAGTGATACCGCATGGCCGTCAGGCAAACTGCACCAGTAACCTGTTGCTCGCTCTCCCTTGCGAGCATCATCATCGGCCACGAAACACTGGATATTTACCAGCATGATGTTTACAGAGGAGGTAAGTGGTCATACACATGTGAAAGTCTGTGAAGGAGTCTGTGTGTCTGTATTCATTCTCCATCCTACAAACAACAGTCTCGGCTGAGAGTAGTGCTGGGCGATATGGCCTAAATTTGATATCACAATATTTTTTTGCCTAATGTCGATATTCGATATGACTCTATATTTATCGTATTAAAGTTTATAAATGTAGCCTATAAAACTGAATCTCCAATGTATAAAAAAAATATCACCCGACCATTGTAATCACTGGCCCAGGAACTTTACTTTTGATCGAAGAATAACAGTCACCAATTTACTCTTGAACCATTGTGATGCAAAAGTCAATTACAACTTTTATTTAAATAATTGAGCTCTAATTATAGAAAATAAAAATATTTTGTATTTTTCTTATATTTATATGCTCCTGTTTATTCACCATGCTGGTAACTGTAAGAGTCGACTTAATCTGATATTAATATGAGGCTGTGATAGAGCTGGAATTCTTCTGATCACCTTTCTCTCCTTCTTTCTTCTCTGTGAGAAACTCTTCCTCCTTAGATCTTTACTTTCGGAGCTCTCTTAAGAGCTAAGATGCTTTGTGAATAACTTTTATCTTTACCAGGATCTAGTCTTTAACTTTAAGGGGAAATTTAGCTGCAGCGTGTTCCAGCTCCTCCAGCTGTCTGCCACTGTGGCTGAAACTTTTCTCCGTTCAGTTTTCGTCATGCCCTGCTGTCACTCAACTTTTCTGGTGATTTTTTTTCTTTGAATGCTGATTTTAGCTCGGCTTTTGTCGGGATATGATGATTTTAAAACCGTTTTACCAAACGTGTGTTTTAGTAGAGAAAACCTGCGCTAAAATCTGTGTGCGAGTGTACAATTTGAGTGTAGCTAGCGCGCTTGCAGAAGTGACAGCATTGAAGCCGCCAGCTGAACGTGCAATCAGCTGGCCCAGACCTGGATAAGACTTGGTCTGCTCATAATCCAAAAAAATACTTAAAATGTTAAAGACCAGAGGAACACCACAGAATCTGTATCTTCACTCAAAAAAAGAAAATAAAAATCCCAGTAGGAGGTTTTTAAATATTTTGCATAGTGGTATTCTGCACGGTTTGGTTTGATTTGCTGTTACCCTACCTGATAACAAAGAGTAGAGCACATACTAGCACCAGGAAGACGACAATGGTGACGATGAAGACTGGCAAAATCACTGAAACAAACAAAGCACAATATGGGATTATGGTTGAAGCTCCACTTCAAACGAGATTATTATTTTAGTAAATTCAGACATAATGTAATAATAATTAATTTTTCACATATTTAAGCTCTCCAGAGGACGTTTTCTTCACTACTTACCCATTCATAAAGCTTTCTTGTTAATACTTAGTAATTATGAGAACAAATTGTGAAATGTGCCGCTTACCAATAAAAGTTATACTCAGTTCAGAGACAAACCTTGACTTTCTGCAGATGTTGGAAGGCTGTAGAAAATAAATCGCTGAGCAACAGATCCCAGAGAGTTTGAGCTGCGACAAAGCACAGTGAAGTGATCCTTCCTTTGGGCTTGACTCATGGTGATGAAGCTCACGCCTGTACCATTTCGATGCTCATAACTGACTGCAAACTCTTCTGAGTGATTGACAGCTAACCCATCCAAACTCCATTGTAAAGTGGGAGGAGGATTTCCCGTAGACTCACAGGAACAGTTGACCTGGTTAGCAGTTTTGGTGCAATCAGATGAGGACATGATCTGTGGAGCATCTGTAATGGATGTAGGGAAGAGAGACAAGTAGAGAGTCAAGTAAAGCCATGCTGTATCAAATTTTCAAAAGTAAAAGATAAGGCTTATGGCTATAAAAATAAAAAAATAAAAGTTGACCAGCTGTGAGTGTGAATGAAGTGAATGAGGCAAAGAAAAATTCTAGTTCCTCCATGTCAATTGGTTTTCATTCTGGGCCCGTTTCCACAGAGGGCGCTTTTAACGCTGGCAGCGCCTATTTTCAATACAAAACCAATGTAGTTCAGTGTTTTCAGCACTCAGCTTCATACGTTTCTTGAGGCCGCATTCACTCAGCTCTCAGTTGAAAACAATTCCACTTATGGAACAGCACTACGCTCTTCTATGTCACATCTCCATCCCCAACCTGTGGCGTTTTATCCCAGCCAATAAAATTGTGCGCGCACATGAGATCTGTGCAACTCAAACAGCCACACGCATATTATTTTTGCAAGCGTTTGCACAGCATTCTCATGCAGAATTCATCTGCTCGCACGAGCAATATTGTATCCTGCAAGGAGAAAACCATGCTTTGAGCACGAGCAAAATCTCACACTGAGCGCGTAACTACAGTGCTCTCTCCTGATTTTTCTTTTTGCGCTCAAAGCATGGTTTTGTCCTCTCAGGATACAATATTGCTCGCGCAAGCAATTTCATTTGAATGATTGTAATTTTACTTGATATGCACATTCTTACTAAGCAGACCTTTTTGGGGGTAAAGTTAACATTTGCTCGTCTCTAATTTAATTATAGAACCTCATATATAACACAGTGTTTCCCCTACCATTCAGGTCATTAAGGGTGGATTACCCAAAGTGATCTCCCACCACCCTAAAAGAAAGGCACTAAATACTTTATCTATGTAAATTATCCATCCATCCATTATCTATAACTCTTTTCTCCCTTTATTTAGAACAAAGTTAATCCTCTACAAAAGAAAGATTTTATGGATTTGAAGTTTCCAATCAAAGCAAATTAAAGATAAACAAAGAGACTTTCATACATTTTGAAAAATGTAACTGATGAATGACACCTACAATGTACATCTATTTGTCTTGTGTTTGATTGAAAACTTCCCAGTTTATTTTCAGCCTTGCAGAAAAACGGGCCTCTCTTTCTCGAAGCTTATTAACAAAGATTATTTACATTCCTCATTTGTAAAACGCTGCACAAAAGAAGCCTGACCTACCTGCATTTATGCAAATTTTTCAAACGATACCTACACTGAACATCCATCTGTGTGTTGTTCGATCTTCCACTTCCCTCTTCATTTGCTGCACGGCAGAAAAAAGGTCCTCTCTCCCTAGAAGCTTTGATGTTTAAAACACGTCCAGTCCCCATGAAAGTCTCCTGGCCTCCATCAACTTTGTACCAGGTGTAGTTCTTTACAGCTGGGTTTGCATTAGCACTGCAAGTCAGTGTCACATTTGTGTCTTCTTGCACTGGACCAGAGGGACTGACTGACACTGTGGTCCCTTTGGGTGAATCTGAAAAGAGAAAAAATAAAGTTGTATTTTTTGAATATGTAGTTTATTTGTGATGAGGGATAGAGAATGTTATGCCTTTATCCTGAACAAGCCCTGCTAAACATCAATAGAAACAGCTAGTAGGACCAGTGTTGGTCTGTAACGTATCACTAGTAACGCGTTACAGTAATGATATTACTTTTACAAGTAACGAGAAGTGTAACGAATTACTAATGAAATTCCAGTAATAATATTACAGTTACCCACACAAAAAATAACTCGTGACTATCTTATTGTTGTTGTTATTACCCCACTTCAGATTTATAAAACAAACCCCAGATTAATTTTGTTGCGCACCTCAGACAAGCAGGAAGGTAGCGAGCTTCATGGTTGCCAGATATACGGATTTGGGCTTTTTTTTAGGTGCCCCAGAGGGTAGTTTTTTTTTGGCCATTGGGCTTGTTTTGTCATTTGTTGTCACACATACCTGGCAACCCTGGCTAGCTTGAAAGATGGAAGTTTACATTCAGCGGCTGGAAATATTCCCATTACTTAAGTTTTGTCGACAAGAAAGATAACAAGAACATCATTGTCATATGTAAATTGTGTCCCAGTACCAGGACTCTTTATACTGCAAAAAACAGGACTTCAAAACTCCTTAAGCACTTACAACATCTGACGACAGCACAACAACATGAAGCTCGTGTAAATAAACCCCACCAATGAGCTGTGGAGGACAGCTGTAGCCCTACAATGTCTACAAATCAACCAAGACTGGATTTTAATCGAGCACAGCTAAAAGCGAAAAAGAACTAATGAAAGTTGTGGCTTATTACGAAAAGTAATATAACAAGTTATGTAACATATTACTGATGGCAGGGAGTAATAAGTAAAGTAATTAAAGTACTTAAAGAGTAATGAGTAATATATTCCTTTTTTTTCAATAACGAGCCCAACACTGAGTAGGACTATAACAGTATGTGTACTCATGCAGAGCCATCACGGTTTGGTCTTCACCGTTCAGTGTATTCAGTTTTATTTATTTTTATTAATAAAATGTAAAGTTATAAAGACAATGCACATTCATAACATTTCTGTAATGCACAAGTTTAGCCATCATAGACAGCAGCAATATGTAAAACAGACTAAAGTGGGACAACAAAATTGTAAATCTAGAAGCATATGAAACACTTAAAAGAGAGATGTGCATTAAAACAGGACAGTAATACTGTTCTCCTGGTAAAACAAACAAGATACCTAAAAGCAGGACATCAAAGCAGGAGACGTAGGCCTACATGAGACAGCATACCAATTAGAGGTGGGGGAAAATAGATACAGCATAGAATCACAATATTCTGCTAGCGATATGTTTTTAGTTTTAATTGCTGGAGGGGTTGCACAATTCATTTTGAGCAAGTTGCATTGTCAAAAATGACTGCAGTTGTTCAGTCATCCGTACATGTTTGTGTTCAGTAAAGTTTGATCAGACTGAAACACCATCAGTTCAGATTGTTAGGTGCTTGCAGCCTTTTTCTTTCATCACAGTGTTGGTCAGTCTGTGGGCTCATCTGTGGGCTCGACTCGAACAGACAGAAGTGAGACGAAAAGACTGACATTTTTTTCTTATTTGACAAAACAGTTCTTGATTTAGTTTAATTTTGTGTACATAATATGCAGTTAAAAAATGAAATTCAATATATTATATCACAATTCTCAGCCTGTCGCAAAATGTTTAAAATCGCAATAATATCGTATCGTGACTCAAGCATCGTTATAATATCGTATCGAAGGGCCTCTGGTGATTCCCACCTCTAATAACAATGTAGACCTACAGTACAGTGTTGCTTCCTCAGCGGATAAACAGTTGGTAGAAAAAAGTAAATATAAACTTTACTATGTTTGTTATCATCTTACTTTGTTTTTGAAATGGGAGATTAAAGTCCAGTGTTACGTTCATTTATAATCAGATACAACTGTGACCTTTAACCCTGTGATGAAAACACTGAGTGTGAAATTATCTGTTGACCTCTTTGTGAAAAACATGCAGCTTGTTTTCTTTATGTTTAAGTATTGACAGGAGTTATTAAACCACTGTGTGACATTAGTCATCACTGCTGTTAGCTTACGTGCAGCTTGCTGGTTTGTTGTTGCATGTTCAAAAATGATAGTATCATCAGCGTACATTAGGATGTCTGACCTAATAGCATTCATTTATTAGATCATTTATGTAGAGGCTAAACAACAAACCCTGTTCATACAATGAATACATCTACAATCAAACATCTGAGTGGAGAGAAAAAAAGGTAATCACACATGGCAGTATGCACACCCCAGGTGACGGCCATGCTCGTAACTGTTTGCTAAATGATTACAAAACAACAAACAAAGAAGAAGAAGCATATATTTTATGTAATCAATTTATTCACAAGACACACATACTCACATGTAATGTCAGCTGTTAAACTGGTGTTCACAGATGACTCAGTGCTGCCATCTTGTTTTCTGTAGACAGCAGTACAGGAGATTTCCTGTCTGTGATGGAGGTGTGATGCGTTGAAGTTCAGCACAGAGATCTTGACTTTAGTTTTGTCCTGATTCTCCTGCAGGGTCTCCTGACCTTCACCCAGGCCGGGGCTCCATGTCAGATTTGGAGGAAGAGACAGACAGGGAGCTGGAGCAGAGCAGTTCAAACTCACTGAGGTTCCCTCTTTCACCTTCAGTGTGGGCGGAGTCAGAGTCGGTCTGGGTGGATCATCTGTTCAGAAGGTACATAAACATGTATAAGCAGTCATTTCTCTCTCCTATCAAAGGTTTGATTTATCTTTATTTTAAAGTAATCAATGATAAGGTCAGAGAACTACTACATGACTGAACTGTAAATAAGTTTAATTTGAAACCTACCTTTGACTGAAATTTTCACGCCATTAAAATAGTATTTCAGATTATTGTCACATTCCAATCTAAAATAATACACTTTGTTGTTTTGAGGTTGCATGTCATTCAGGGTTGTGGTGCAGTCTTTTTTTGTTAAGTCACCGATCAATTGTCCTTTCTGTTGTGGATTACTGCTATCAAACACAACAGGTCCCCAATAAGATTCTCTCCATAATGCTTCACATGTTTTATCTAAGTTTACATTATATTGATCCTTTACGTCAAAGGAGCAGGGGATTGTCACACAGGATCCCTTCAGAACCTCTATAGTCTTTGGTATAATGATCTCAAACTGTCCACACAGGGCACCTGAAACACAAGAAACAAATCCATATTACAATTATACATTTACAATACAATCCTTATTCATATTGAGTTTATAATGTCTATATTACTAAAATCATTGACAGGGATAGAGGTTTCAAATGAGCCGTGGCTAGAAACCTGACTGCATGTTATCTACTTTGTATTTACATGAAGCAATGTTCATTGCACGTGTCTCTGTTAAATAAACAAACAAATAAATAAATAAAGTCATGATACAATTTATTGTTGGCTCTGTTTCTAAAAACCTGAGGAGTCACAGATAAAATAGTCTTCACATAAAACTCAGGATTCATCATTTTCACAGTTATTTTTTACATTAAAGTTGTAAATTTAACACCAAATCTCTACATTATGATATCTTTAAAAGAAAGCAGAACACATTAGTCGCTAATTTCTTTGACAAATATAAGTGAGCATCTCACCTTGCAGCAGACAGCCAATGAGGAGGAGAGTCAGAGCTGCAGCCATCTTTGTGTTTCAGAAGAGGCAGAAAGTCTGGAGAGAATACATGTAGATTTACAGTTTAGTGTATTTCGCTCCAAATAAACTTAGATTTCATTTTGTGGCTGTTGTTGAATGTGATCTTTGCAGAAGTTGCAGATGGAGAAATATGTTGAAATATTTGAATCTTCATCAATGTGGAAAAGGTTGGATCCAGAGTTTAGTTAACTAAAGCAATCCCAATAAAACTAAAAGACTTCAAGGTGTGCAGCTTCTCATTTTAAGGTTTAAATTGAAATATTTTTGCATTTCATTCAATTCATGTAAAAATGCTCATTATTAAAACGTAGAAGATGAAATGATAATAAAATAAAAAACAGGAAGTTTGACTGCCTGCCTCAAAGAAAAGAGACAAATGTTGTGTTTTTTATTTTGTTTCTTTCTTTGTTTACAACTTCTTTAAGGAAACTATTTGATCAGTAATAACGCCCAGAAGAAAAACTGCATGAGAGCTTTAAAATGTTCAAAACTTGATCAGAGTGAATGTTTTTTTCTTTCCCCTGTAACAAAGTTTGTTTGATCAACTTCAGAAAAATGCACCTATTAAAAAGTAACCTTTATGATATTAAACATGTTGATTTGTTATATCTCCTGAAAAAGTATAAAGTTATTTAAAAGTGATATAAAAGTTTTATAAACTTACGTTTTTGTCAGGTCTTTTTGAGCAGAGAGGTGAAGGATGTTTAGAGAAGTGAAGTTCCTCATTATTTGGCCACCTTCATAAACAGCATTCAAAATTTGTCTTGAAAATGAGGAAGTCAAAAAAAAGGTGAACATTCATGTTCACATTCATGTTCAGTACATTTCATGTGAATAGTTTTCATACAGTGTAACATCTTTACTTACCTTTCATTTACTATTGATAAAAAACATCTCGCTGTACAAATTATTTGTATCTTTAGACCTTAAAAAAACATTGTCATCATGGGGATGTCAGCATTCGATTAAAATGCAAAAACACATGAAAAGCCTGTACTTCCTTATCATGAAGCAATGAAATAAGCAGACTACTCTATAGAATACATTTCTAATAACACAATTATCAATCTCTTATCAATTACCATAAAAACCTGAGGTATAAGACGCACACCCTTTTTTTAGATCCAAAAAGTTGGCTGCATCTATACACTGGTGCAACCAATATACCAGTATAAAATGCTGACACACGCAGTGTCATTACTGACGATTAAAAATACATCCCCATTCTTTCTGTATCCAGATGTGATTGCATGCTGTGCTGGGTGAGAAGGTGACACAAACCACAGCTTTTCTCCCTCACAAGGTCATAATCCTGCATGCACAGAAAACAGTAGTATATTGTTTCATAAATAAACCTTGTTGAGTGCTCTTTTGATTGAAGTAATTCTATATTAAAGTCAAAAAGTGACCAGCGGAGTCGTGCAGAGAGCTTGCAAGCTAGGAGTCTGTGCCTCACAACTTTCACTGCAGCCTGAGAGCTCAACTACCGTACTGTAACTAGTAGGAGTGCAAACTCCAAAAAGTGAAAACAGACTGAACTAAAAGAGCGACACAGCTGAACACAAACTGCACGTTGTAGACTTCACTGAACACAATAGAAATGATCAGGCCGGAAAACTTTTTTTCTCTCTCAGAGACCTTCAAAAACATGCCACTTATATTCTGGATTTTATAGTATGACAAAAAGTATTTTCATTCTTACTCAAAGTCAGCAATTTTTTTCACTTTTTGAGTTCACTTTTTCACTTGCTGTATTTGTTGCTTTTGAGCTTTTAGAGATGAAATGATCTGGGAAATACATCAGCTCCTGAAGCTAATTTCAAACATGCCAATTGTAGTGATCGATAGAACTCAACAGTGATCCCCCACTTTTATGGCGGCTCTGGTTCTGAAAGTACATTTCTCCCTTCAAATCGTCGATTGACATTTGAGAAATTCCTTTTGTAAAAAATGTTTTAGTCCTGGAACCAAACCAACTGTTGTTCCACTGTAGGAGGATATCTGTCATACACCACAGGATAATACATCTTATTGTATTGATACCAGGTGACCTGGACATGAGCTTTTGTCTGACATGGTACCACAGCACAGCTCCCCTCCACTGCAGTCACTGTTTTAGGTACAGTGATGTTCCAGCTTCTCACCTGCTGCAGCACAGAGAAGCCTTTGTGTGAGGGAGAGGAGGAAGAGGAAGGAAGGGTGAATGTGTTAGCAAAGTTGGCAACAAATGTTAGTGGTTCAGTGAAGAAAAGCTGATGAGAAAGAAAAGTATGTGTCATGCAACAGGAAATGAACAACAGTGAAAGCTGCTTTTGAAAGCAAAGTTTAATGTACAGCCATTTGTCATACAAAGTAACATTATGAGAGCTGTCACTCACACTCGTTTCTTTGGTGAGGTTATGTTTCAGAATAAAAACATCTAAAAACACTCTTATTATTCGGGACAGTGACCAATTCGAAGTCTGGCTAGCAAGCCAGTCTTTCTGTTAAACATACTTTCTGATCATATTAACCGTTTGGTAGCCATAGGTAAAGATGTTGAGAGAAATGTGTGCTAGCTGAAGGTAACTTCATACTTTCTGGTTCATTATTATCTCAGGCAACATTAAAGTGACAGCACATGTGACAGTGTCAACACATGTAATAAGGTAGGCCAGAGGGAATATAAACTTAATGAGAATCAGCAGGAGCAAAACATCAGGTTCATATATTGATATGTTACATATTTTATGATAGAAGATATTTGACAATATTGTCATACTTGATGACTGCATTATGTTCTCTCAGACTCTGCTCTGAGAGCTACTTGCATACTGACTGCCCTTCACATCACCCCTTAGTAGAACATGGTAAGCCCTGTTCTGCAAATTCATCCCATTTATAAAAAGGGACTCAAGGTTGGGAGCACAGGTTTTTCATGTTTCACTGAAGCTTTATCAAAAAGTTAAAACAGAACATAGAAATCGACAAGCAATTGTGTTTTTCTTATTGTTTGCACTGCTTCTTTAGTAGGTCTGAATGCTGAAATCTTCTGTAAATAAAGAAAATAAAAAATCTCAATTTACGAGAATAATGACGTTATTTCAGTCTATATCAGAAGAGCAGCAGCCTGTTAAAATTACAAACGTTGAGCATCTTTCTATATTTTAGTAAAGGTTTCACTTGTTTCACAGGTTTCAAGGAAATAGGCTACTTCCTTGTGTAGTCAGTAAAAAACAGTTAGTTCAAGAGAAGTTTTCACTTCAACTTGCAAGGACTTTATTCATCTGCAAAATGATCAGTGAACAGGACACAAACTGGCTCTGCCCATGAGACACTTTAACAAGGCAGACAAGTGCAGATAACAAACACAAATATAAAATAGTTGTGTTGGGGCTTTACTTATGCAGATATGAAACTACACATGCTTTTGGCACATCATCATTATCACATTGTCATAAAATATCAGGACCCTGAAAAGATACTGCAAGAAACTGTGGCTTTTCTGAAGAAAGAACCACACTGACTTGGAGGAAGTTGCGTCTGCAGAGGAGCAGACTTTAACAGTTCTCCTTTCATCATTTTCACACAGGCTGGTCTCGAACTCGTTAGTTATACTTTCCATCCACAGAGCACTTTGTTGGATGCAACAGTGGAAATTCGTAAATTTCCTACTTTATTCTTGAAAATTTGGCCCTAATCGTGGCCCTAATCCTCCGTCGTTAAAGAGAAACTTGTTAGGCTGAACAATTATAGTCTCAAGATCTGTCGTAAATAGGCGACCTCCAAACCCACAACCTTATTTTGTTAAAATGTATTTTCCCATTTGAACTTTTTGTCTTGGTTATTATCTGTTCTTCTGAGGTTAAGTTGAGTGTCTTGACTTTTTAGCTGTGAGATTTATTTAAAGAATGACTTAATATATATAATAATAATAATAATAATAATGCATTTTATTTTTAAGCGCTTTTAAAAACTCAAAGACACTTTACAATGGTTAAAACATAAAGAATAGCACAGAAGGACAGACTAACGGACATTGCAGTATTACAAACAAATCATAAAGATAACAACAATAAAGATAACAACATAAAGGTAAATTACAGAAAACAGAAAATACATCACAATTATACATTAAAAGCTTGTTTAAAGAGGTGAGTTTTGATAAGTTATTTGAAAGTAGGAGGGTCGGTGCAGTGTTGAATGTGTGTGGGGAGTGAGTTCCAGAGGGAGGGGGCAGCTATGGAGAAGGCTCTGTCCCCCCAGGTTCGGTGCTTGGTTCTAAGAGGGGGAGATAGGAGGTTGGCTTTTGAAGAACGGAGGCTGCGTGCAGGAGTGTGAGGGTGAAGGAGAGCCGTGAGGTAGGAGGGGGCCTGGTGGTTAAGGGCTTTATGTGTGAGGAGAAGGATTTTGAATTGGACACGGTAAGGGACAGGGAGCCAGTGGAGATTTTGCAGGACAGGGGTGATGTGTTCGCGTATTCGGGTGTGGGTGAGGAGGCGTGCAGCAGAATTTTGGATGTATTGAAGTTTATTAAGGACTTTGGATGATGTGCCGTAAAGGATGCTGTTGCAATAGTCAAGTCTGGATGTGATGAATACATGGATTAGTATTTCAGCAGCAGAAAATGAGAGTAGTGGACGAAGACGGGCTATATTTTTGAGGTGAAAGAAGGCGGTTCTTGTGAGCTGCGTGACGTGGTGGTCAAAGGAGAGCTGGCTGTCAAAGATGACTCCAAGATTGCGGATATGAGGGGAGGGGGAGAGAGTGGAGTTGTCTATTGTGAAGGAGAAGTTGTGTATGGAATTGGTGAGGGATTTAGGGCCGATAATTATTATGTCCAATTTTGCGTAGTTAAGAGAGAGGAAATTGGTGTGCATCCATGTTTTTATTTCACTGAGGCAGTTCGTTAGGGTAGAGCGGGTTTCAGTGGTGATTGAATTGGTGGAGATGTAGAGCTGAATGTCATTGGCATAACAGTGGAAATGGAGACCATGCTGGCGGATAATGTTACCAAGGGGGAGCAAGTATATGATGAACAGGAGGGGACCAAGCACCGAACCCTGGGGGACGCCTTGGGACAAAGGAGCTATGGAGGAGGAGCAGTTATTGATGTTGATGAACTGTTATCTGTCGGTGAGGTAGGATTTCAACCAGGAAAGAGGAGTGCCAGTGATGTTGAGTGCATATAATATGCACATGGTCTGTAGATGGATGGAAAATGTATAAATATGGTGTCTCAACTACCGCTGAATCCCTGTGCAGAGTCTCAGTGAAAAGTAGGCAGCATTTAAGTTGTACCTGCTGTACAAATAGGAAGATATTACAGACTTTTATGGTATATTTTAATATAATTTTTGCTGAGTTTCACACAGAAAGAGCTCATAAAGTGTTGCTGTTTAATTGTGTATCGTTTCGTTGTTTCAAACACTGCTTCGTCCTTTCTCCGTTCCCTCCACCCCGTCTGCTCTCATGCAGAGATCAGCTGGTGGCTGTGTGTGACAACAATCAGTAGCTTCACTAGGTAACGTTACAGCCTGCTGTAGTCTGTTGCTGTAAACTGAGCCAAACTATGATAGCGAGTAGGCCTGCGTGACATGACTAAAAGTGTTATCACGATAAAAAATGTCATATCAGTCGATATCGATAATTGTCATTCATTATTTCTTTCAAATTTAAAGGCTGATTTTGGCTCCTGAGTTAAAGTTGAAAAAACAAGGTGGTTAATTATGGTTTGAATATTCAGAACATGACAAAATATAATTAAATATTTCACCATTATAAGCACAGTGCACGTAGCGCTCAAGGAACATTAGCGCTCCCCACTTCCCAGTGGTTGGTGGTGTAATCACACGATTAAATCTATCAAACTTTTATTGAACATTTTTCATATTTATTGACAAAAATTATATCGCAATAATTATCATTTAGTTTTATCGCCCAGGCCCAGTCCGGACTGAACTGTAATCTATGTCTGCATCTCATAATCTAGTCTCAAAATTTAACCTGGGCATATTCACATTCAGAGTCCTTTTTCACATTTCTAGGCTTCACTTCGTCATATAGATTTAACATCTCTACTGCATTGCTCACAAAATTCAATGCTCCCTCTAAGCGCTTCTCCTCCAGATAGGAGCAACCTGACTGATTTGTGTCGCCAAAGCTTCCTCCCTCCTTCTCGCCTTTGCTCCTCCAAGTCACACTAGTGTAAATCACATCTTTGCTTTCCTCGTTTTTCTTCTCTGAACTTGTACTGGCATCTTCTGTGTTGTTTCGGCTTGAGCTTGGTAAGTTGGTGCTGGTTGGCTCAGAGGTAGTTGCAGGTTGGGTGACACCTGGTTTCTTCAGCTCAGTGGTGTTAGCATAAATGCCCTCATTTGTTTTGTTGGGTTCCTACAAATCAAAAGGAAATGTCGGTTGTAAGGTTATTCTGCTTATTTAAGTGACACTAAGTAGAAAACTGCTGGATTCCAGGATAAAGTACCTCATCTCCTTTTCCACTTGGTAGATGTTGGCTCATAGCAACTGTGCTAGCGTTACCTGACCCCTGACTCTTAAGCAGGTTGTGTTGAGTCCTCTGAGCCCTGAAAAAACCAGCAGAGTATAAACCTACAAGAATATACTGACAATATCTTTCTTTTTCACTAGTCTAAAGTTGAGAAAAAACTCAGGGAACAGTCCATATTTAGTTATTTTAACACTGGTAACAGATCACAGGATCACATCGTCTGCAGTCGATGTCAACATGTTGTGCCGAGTGTGGCTAGCATTAGCAGTACTAGCACTGCCAGCCTTTGGTCCTCCTTGCAGGTTTACTTCCACATGTCTGTGCTTTTTACGCATTGCTCTGGTCAAGATACACCACTTTAACACGAGACAGCCTACATACAACTTTTACTCCATTTTCTAGATCAAAATACAGTCAAACCTCTTTGTGCTATGACATGCCACTTGTCTACTATGCTGGTTTACATCTAGGTAGTAGAGCATTAGTGCCTGTCTATAGCTTTGGCTGGTGGCGGGCAGCATTTCAGCATCAACATTCTTATGTGTGCATGTGCAAAGGTCACAGTACAGGACATACTCTGTCAAGAAGGGGAAATATTCATGATTACTTCATGCCATAACTTTTTTGTTGCAACATACTGGAGCAAAACTCGCAGGTTTTCCACTCAGACTTCGCTACAGCCGCCTGCAAACATGGGGCTTATTGAGAAGCTGCAAACTGTATCACAGCACACCAATCAGTAAAGAACAGTAAAACACCACATAATGAACCACCTGTGGGCATCCTCTCTTCAGAGTAAGGTTATCAACATTTTTTTTCAAAATTTGATACTTTCGACCTGTTTTAAAACAATACTCTTCCAAATCTCCTTTATTCTAATGATCGATAGTACCCAAAAGTACACAAAGCTTTAAATAACTACATATCTTCAGTCATATTTAATCCCAAAGTTGCTTTGAGCAAAAAAGAGAGTAAGAGATCAGCGGTACATCTGAAATTCACAGATCAGCAAATACTGATGTTTCTCCAGTCCTTTAGGTGTCTCATAAAGCTGCATATTCATGTTTATTTGTCCAGACGCAGAGCAGAGGACACTATAAATAACACAAATACTTTGGCAACATTTTCGATCCACAACATTTGATTGAAATTACCTGGATAAGACTTGGTCTGCTCAAGTTAAACATTAAACATTTCAAAGATTTTAAATTGAAGACCAGAGGAACACCATATAGAATCTGTATCTTCACTCAAATAAAGAATATAAAAGTCCAAGTTGGAGGTTTTTAAACATTTTGCATAGTGGTATTCTGTACGGTTTGGCTTGATTTGCTGTTACCCTACCTGATAACAAAGAGTAGAGCACATACTAGCACCAGGAAGACGACAATGGTGGCGATGAAGACTAGCAAAATCACTGAAAAATACAAAGGACAATAAGGGATTATGGTTCAAGCTCTTATTCAGACGAGATTATTATTTGAATAAATTCGGACATCACTTATTAATTATTCATTTTGTAAATTGTTAAATCAGGACATATTAAAGCTTTCAAGAGGAATTTATGTTCACCACTTACCCATTCATAAAGCTTTCTTGTTAATACTTAGTAATTATGAGAACAAATGGTGAAATGTGTCGCTTTCCAATAAGTTATACTCAGTTCAGAGACAAACCTTGACTTTCTGCAGATGTTGGAAGGCTGTAGAAAATAAATCGCTGAAAAGCAGATCCCAGAGAGTTTGAGCTGCGACAAAGCACAGTGAAGTGATCCTTCCTTTGGGCTTGACTCATGGTGATGAAGCTCACGCCTGTACCATTTCGATGCTCATAACTGATTGCAAACTCTTCTGAGTGATTGACAGTTAACCCATCCAAACTCCATTGTAAAGTGGGAGGAGGATTTCCCGTAGACTCACAGGAACAGTTGACCTGGTTAGCAGTTTTGGTGCAATCAGATGAGGACATGATCTGTGGAGCATCTGTAATGGATGTAGGGAAGAGAGACAAGTAGAGAGTCAAGTAAAGCCATGCTGTATCAAATTTGCAAAAGTAAAAGATTAGGCTTATGGCTGTAAAAAAAAGAAAAGAAAAGTTGACCAGCTGTGAGTGTCCAAGTGAATGAGGCAAAGAAAAATTCAATTTCCTCCATGTCAATCGGTTTTCATTCTGGGCCTGTGTCCACAGAGGGCGCTTTTAACGCTGGCAGCGCCTATTTTCAATACAAAACCAATGTAGTTCAGTGTTTTCAGCACTCATAAGTTTCTTGAGGCCGCATTTACTCAGCTCTCAGTTGAAAACAATTCCACTTATGGAACAGCACTACGCTCTTCTATGTCACATCTCCATAACCAACCTATGGCGTTTTATCCCAGCCAATAAAATTGCGTGCGCACGAGATCCATGCGCGAATTTAAAGGAGCTGTGCGTGCAACTCAAACAGCCACGCACGCATATTATTTTTGTGAGCACTTGCACAGCATTCGCTCGCAGAATTTATCTGCTCGCGCGAGCAATATTGTAACCTGCAAGGAGAAAACCATGCTTTGAGCACGAGCAAAATCTCACCCTGAGTGTGTAACTACAGTGCTCTCTCCTTTTCGCGCTCAAAGCATGGTTTTGTCCTCTCAGGATACAATATTACTCGCGCAAGCAATTTTATTTGAATAATGGTAATTTTACTTGATATGCACATTCTTACTAAGCAGACCTTTTTGGGGGTAAAGTTAACATTTGCTCGTCTCTAATTTAATTATAGAACCTCATATATAACACAGTGTTTCCCCTACCATTCAGGTCGTTCAGGGTGGATTACCCAAAGTGATCTCCCACCACCCTAAAAGAAAGGCACTAAATACTTTATGTATGTAAACTATCGATCCATCCATTATCTATAACGCTTTTCTCCCTTTATTTACAACAAAGTTAATCCTCTACAAAAGAAAGATTTTATGGATTTGAAGTTTCCAATCAAAGGAAATTAAAGTTAAACAAAGAGATTTTCATACATTTTTTAAAATGTAACTGATGAATGACACCTACAATGTACATCTATTTGTCTTGTGTTTGATTGAAAACTTCCCAGTTCATTTTCAGCCTTGCAGAAAAACGGGCCTCTCTTTCAAGAAGCTTATTAACAAAGATTATTTACATTCCTCATTTGTAAAACGCTGCACAAATGAAGCCTGACCTACCTGCATTTATGCAAATGTTTCAAACGATACCTACACTGAACATCCATCTGTGTGTTGTTCGATCTTCCACTTCCCTCTTCATTTTCAGCCTTGCAGAAAAACGGGGCTCTCTCCCTAGAAGCTTTGATGTTTAAAACACGTCCAGTCCCCATGAAAGTCTCCTGGCCTCCATCAGCTCTGTACCAGGTGTAGTTCTTTACAGCTGGGTTTGCATTAGCACTGCAAGTCAGTGTCACATTTGTGTCTTCTTGCACTGGACCAGAGGGACTGACTGACACTGTGGTCCCTTTGGGTGAATCTGAAAAGAGAAAAAATAAAGTTGTATTTTTTGAAAATGTAGTTTATTTGTGATGAGGGATAGAGAATGTTATACCTTTATCCTGAACAAGCCCTGCTAAACATCAATAGAAACAGCTAGTAGGACCAGTGTTGGTCTGTAACGTATCACTAGTAACGCGTTACAGTAATGATATTACTTTTACAAGTAACGAGTAGAGTAACGAATTACTAATGAAATTCCAGTAATAATATTACAGTTATCCACACAAAAAATAACTTGTTACTACATTACTGTTGTTGTTATTACCCCACTTCAGATTTATGCAACAAACCCCAGATTAATTTTGTTGCGCATCTCAGACAAGCAGGAAGGTAGCAAGCTTCATGGTTGCCAGATATACGGATTTGGGCTTTTTTTTAGGTGCCCCAGAGGGTAGTTTTTTTTTGGCCATTGGGCTTGTTTTGTCATTTGTTGTCACACATACCTGGCAACCCTGGCTAGCTTGAAAGATGGAAGTTTACATTCAGTGGCTTGAAAAATTCCCATTACTTAAGTTTTGTCGACAGGAAAGATAACAAGAACATCACTGTCAAATGTAAATTGTGTCCCAGTACCAGGACTCTTTATACTGCAAAAAACAAGACTTCAAAACTCCTTAAGCACTTACAACATCTGACGACAGCACAACAACATGAAGCTCGTGTAAATAAACCCCATCAATGAGCTGTGGAGGACAGCTGTTATGGAGTTATATCAGTCTCATTATTCACAAATGCACACAGAATGATTCATAAATGTATTTCAATGCACACACAAATATATTTCATTCTATATAAATGTAAAACAAATCCACAAATAAAAAAATAAGATTCACAAATGTATTTCTGATTCACACACAAATATTTATAGTTTTGTAAACGTAGACTAATAGAAATCCACAAATATATAAACTGTTCAGTCTGCATTTACAAACTGTTTGTCATTTGTGAACCTCACTGCATTCTTAATTTGTTTTTGAAATGGGAGATTAAAGTCCAGTGTTACGTTCATTTATAATCAGATACAACTGTGACCTTTAACCTTGTGATGAAAACACTGAGTGTGAAATGATCTGTTGACATCTTTGTGAAAAACATGCAGATTGTTTTCTTTATGTTTAAGTATTGACAGGAGTTATTAAACCACTGTGTGACATCAGTCATCACTGCTGTTAGCTTACGTGCAGCTTGCTGGTTTGTTGTTGCATGTTCAAAAATGATAGTATCATCAGCGTACATTAGGATGTCTGACCTAATAGCATTCATTTATTAGATCATTTATGTAGAGGCTAAACAACAAACCCTGTTCATACAATGAATACATCTACAATCAAACATCTGAGTGGAGAGAAAAAAAGGTAATCACACATGGCAGTATGCACACCCCAGGTGACGGCCATGCTCGTAACTGTTTGCTAAATGATTACAAAACAACAAACAAAGAAGAAGAAGCATGTATTTTATGTAATCAATTTAATCACAAGACAAACATACTCACATGTAATGTCAGCTGTTAAACTGGTGTTCACAGATGACTCAGTGCTGCCATCTTGTTTTCTGTAGACAGCAGTACAGGAGATTTCCTGTCCGTGATGGAGGTGTGATGCGTTGAAGTTCAGCACAGAGATCTTGACTTTAGTTTTGTCCTGATTCTCCTGCAGGGTCTCCTGACCTTCACCCAGGCCGGGGCTCCATGTCAGATTTGGAGGAAGAGACAGACAGGGAGCTGGAGCAGAGCAGTTCAAACTCACTGAGGTTCCCTCTTTCACCTTCAGTGTGGGCGGAGTCAGAGTCGGTCTGGGTGGATCATCTGTTCAGAAGATACATAAACATGTATAAGCAGTCATTTCTCTCTACTATCAAAGATTTGATTTATCTTTATTTTAAAGTAATCAATGATAAGGTCAGAGAAGTACTACATGAATGAACTGTTAATACATTGAATTTAAAACCTACCTTTAACTGAAATTTTCACGTTATCAAAATAGTAGTTCAGATTATTGTCACATTCCAATCTAAAATAATACACTTTGTTGTTTTGAGGTTGCATGTCATTCAGGGTTGTGGTGCAGTCTTTTTTTGTTAAGTCACCGATTTGTTGTCCGTTGATTGTACTCTGTTGTGGATTACTGCTATCAAACACAACAAGTCTGCCATCAAATTCTTTCCATAATGCTTTACATGTGTTATCTAAGTTTACATTATATTGATCCTTTACGTCAAAGGAGCAGGGGATTGTCACACAGGATCCCTTCAGAACCTCTATAGTCTGTGGTATAATGCTCTCAAACTGTCCACACAGGGCACCTGAAACACAAGAAACAAATCCTTATTACAATTATACATTAACAATACAATCCTTATTCATGTTGAGTTTATAATGTCTATATTGATAAAATCAACAATGTTCATTGCATGTGTCTCTGTTAAATAAACAAACAAAAAAATAAAGTCATGATACATTTTATTGATGGCTCTGTTTCTAAAAATCTTATCAGTATGCTTTCAAAGATAAAATAGTCTTCACATAAAACTCAGGATTCACCATTTTCACACAGTTTTTTTACATTAAAGTTGTAAATTTAACACCAAATCTTTAAATTATGATATTGTTAAAAGATAGCAGAACACATTAGTAGCTAATTTCTTTGACAAATATAAGTGAGCATCTCACCTTGCAGCAGACAGCCAATGAGGAGGAGAGTCAGAGCTGCAGCCATCTTTGTGTTTCAGAAGAGGCAGAAAGTCTGGAGAGAATACATGTAGATTTACAGTTTAGTGTATTTCACTCCAAATAAACTTAGATTTCATTTTGAGGCTGTTGTTGAATGTGATCTTTGCAGAAGTTGCAGATGGAGAAATATCTTGAAATGTTTCAATCTTCATCAATGTGGAAAAGGTTGGATCCAGAGTTTAGTTAACTAAACTGATCCCAACAAAACTAACAGACTTCAAGGTGTGCAGCTTCTCATTTTAAGGTTTAAATTGAAATCTTTCTGCATTTCATTCAATTCAAGTAAAGATGCTCATTATTAAAACGTAGATGAAATTATTATAAAATAAAAAAACAGGAAGTTTGACTGCCTGCCTCAAAGAAAAGAGACAAGTGTTTTATGTTTTTTACTTGAGTTCAGTTTGTTTACAACCTCTTTAAGGAAACTATTCAATAATTAATAATCAGTAATAATGCCCAAAAGAAAAACTGCATGAGAACTTTAAAATGTTCAAAACTTGATCAGAGTGAATGCTTTTTTTCTTTCCCCTGTAACAAAGTTTGTTTGATCAACCAGCAAGTGCAAAAAAGATGCACTTGTTAAAAAGTAGCTTTATGACATCAAATATGTTGATTTGTTTTATTTCCCGAAAAAGGATAAAGTTATTTAAAAGCTACTTAAAAGTTATATAAAAGTTTTATAAACTTACGTTTTTGTCAGGTCTTTTTGAGCAGAGAGGTGAAGGATGTTTAGAGAAGTGAAGTTCCTCATCATTTGGCCACCTTTCCAAACAGCATGCAATAATTGACTTAAAAATTAGGAAGTAAAAAAAACAGCAACATTCATGTTAGCACAGAATGTTCTGTACTATTTATGAGTTATTTTCAATGCAATAACATCTTGATGTAATTTAATATTTACAACCCATCAGTTTGACTAGAAAGTTACTATTTGAGATCCACATACAGGAGGTGACAACTCAAACTTTTCTGTCAAAGTGTCCTGCCTAATCATGAAGCATGAAATAAGCAGGCGACTCTATAAATTACATTTCTAATCATAACACAATTGTGAAAAAAGCACTTTAATTCTTACTCAAAGTCAGCAATTGTATTTTTTTTCCAAGTGAAACTGAAGGACAGTAAATATAAAATTATTTAAAGGTGTTTTCACATTAGGTACAATTGTTTTCTTACAGTGTACAAATGTATTTCATAAGGGACATATTCAAATTTGTGGTGTTTATAGGATCAGCATCTTTGTAGCCTTTAGTTGTAGTCAGCAACATTAGGAATATTATTTGCAAGAATAAACAAACAACAATGGCAACTGTGTTCCACATAAACCATGGCAGTAAAAACTGCAAGGTTGCCAAGCCAATCCCCATCTTCTTTTGCTTAAGGTTTCAGAGTCAAGTGCTCTATTCATTGATCTTAACAGTTCGATCAAAGAATGTCTGACTTGTTATTGAGTCTGGATTGATCCACACATGGACTTTAAGGTTGTTGTCTGTTCTTCTTAAAGTTTTAATCGTCAGGGTGCAGCTACCCTCTGTGGCTGCTCCCTTTACTGAGGTGCGTCCTCTGAACTGTTGTTCCACTGTAGGAGGATATCTGTCATACACCACAGGATAATACATCTTATTGTATTGATACCAGGTGACCCAGACATGAGCTTTTGTCTGACATGGTACCACAGCACAGCTCCCCTCCACTGCAGTCACTGTTTTAGGTACAGTGATGTTCCAGCTTCTCACCTGCTGCAGCACAGAGAAGCCTTTGTGTGGGGCAGAGGAGGAAGAGGAAGGAAGGGTGAATAGGTTAGCAAAGTTGACAACAAATGTTTTTTGTTCAGTGAAGTAAGGCTGATGACAAAGAAAAGTATGTGTCATGCAACAGGAAATGAACAACAGTGAAAGCTGCTTTTGAAAGCAGAGTTTACTGTACAGCCATTTGTCATACAAAGTAACATTATGAGAGCTGTCACTCACACTCGTTTCCTTTGGTGAGGTTATGTTTCAGAATAAAAACATCTAAAAAAAAAACCCTTTTATTATTAGGAATGATGACCAATCGAAAACATTCTGAAGCATTTGCAGCTTTTCTGATATTGATTATATAAACTTCTTGTAGTGCAGCACCTGTGTGTCCAATAGGCTTAAAGTTGTTCGTTTGAACTTACTGACGTTGTTTCCTAGTTCTAGATCTTTTACGGCTGTATGATTTATTCACAGAATGAGTTAAGAGAGAGAGAGAGAGAGAGAGAGAGAGAGAGAGAGAGAGAGAGAGAGAGAGAGAGAGAGATATATATATATATATATATACTGTATGATATATATATGTGCACGTGATCTGCAGATAGATGGAAAATGCATAAATATGGTGTAACAACTACCGCTAAGTCTCAGTGAAAAGAAGGCAGCATTTAAAGCCTGGCTCACACTGCAGGAGTTTTAAACTCCTTCCCAATTTTCAAAAACATGTTTTTTAAAGTTTTGGTAGAAGAAATTTCTCGGGAAACGCGGAAAACATGGATTGCTTAATCTTCAGTGAGAGCTGGAGGTCAGATTGTACCTGTCAGATGCATACAGGTGTCCTGTGCGGGATCCCTCCTGCCGCTGGTCACTACTACTACACATATTACTGTCCTCCCTCGTCTCTGTAGTCACACACGACTTCTGCCAGACCCTTTCAATATCAAACATGTTTGAAATAAATCGGGGAGTCCCCGACGATCACCGAGCAGATTGGGGACGTTAAGATTGGATCTTTATTACAACTCACACTACAAGATAATGTCGGTAGATAATCGGTTCCGATCAGTCTTGAATTGGGAGCGACCCCGCAATTATCGGAAAGGAGGAAGTGTGAGCCAGGCTTAAGTCGTACCTGCTGTACAAATAGGAGGACATTACAAATCGTTTCTTTGTTTCAAACACTGCTTCGTCTTTTCTCCATTCCCTCCACCCCGTCTGCTCTCACGCAGGGATCAGATGGTGGCTGTGTGTGACAACAATCAGTAGCTTCACTAGGTAACGTTTCAGCCTGCTGTAGTCTGTATCTGTAAACGTAGCCAAACTATGTTACAGAGGGGTGTGTTCAGTCCAAAAACTGAAGATGTAGTTCCTTAACGCACGCCCCTTTCATATTTCAGTCTGATGTTATCAGATTTTAGAAGTACTTTCAAAATAAAAGGGGAGTTTAGGTTTATCTAATTGTTTGAAGCTGTAGAAAGGCAGAAAGAAAATGGAAAAAAGTTAAACTCCAAGTCTCTTATGACTTGCTGCTTTGACAGAGTCTTGGTATTGAGCAAAGGACTTTTTTTTAGCAAGGACAAAATACTTATGCGATCTCACAACACAAAACTTTAACAGACCCAAGGTTAATAAAAACCATAAACTCACTGAGGCCGTATTAAGCGTCCTTTTGACAGCGGCGATTTGGAAAGATGGCGAAACAAGTCAACAAACACAAAGCCGATTCATTCGTTTGGACGGACGACGAAGTGGAGTTGCTGCTTTGAGTTACACTTGAATAAGTGCCAGGAGAATGTCGACTAACAGCAGAGAACAGATGTAAACAAACCACATCAGTTATTTAGGTGCTGGGTCGAAAAAGTCTCTAGATTTTCCCTGTCAGGCTCAAAACTATTTTATTTCATGTACTTATAGCAAATAAATGAGTATATATTTGGGAGCCATAGTATTGTGAGTCTTTGTGCATCATAAATATCAATGGTCACATACGTTACTCTTTCATTTTTTCGCAGTAAATGCGTATATTGTAAAGTAACAGCCAAAGATAGAAAGAGTAATCTAGAGTGAAAAAGAAGCGATGACTTGCATCAAACAGATCAGACTCGAGTCAAACCTTTGTTACTGGGACATTTATTCAGTTATTTACACAAGCTCCTCATTAGTCATTTCCTTAGTAACATCTATTCTAAGTTCACACAAAATTAACAACTGAGACCCCAAATTAACTTTTTATTTTTGTTATTATTGGTTAAACCTGGCAGAATGTTAGTTTGCTTTTCTATTTCCTGTTACACTTGTGTTATATGCTATGTGGTAGTCTTGGCAATGGTATAAAGACACACAATTTGAAGATAGCTGAAAGATGTTGCTAAGGGGCTTTCAAAAGCTTCACTTGATTTGGTTGACATATAGAGCATTGTGTTGATTCCCTTCCTGATAACAAAGAGTAGAGCACATACTAGCACCAGGAAGACGACAATGGTGGCGATGAAGACTGGCAAAATCACTGAAACATACAAAGGACAATAAGGGATTATGGTTGAAGCTCCACTTCAAACGAGATTATTATTTTAGTAAATTCAGACATAATGTAATAATAACTCATTTTTCACATATTTAAGCTCTCCAGAGGACGTTTTCTTCACTACTTACCCATTCATAAAGCTTTCTTGTTAATACTTAGTAATTATGAGAACAAATTGTGAAATGTGCCGCTTACCAATAAAAGTTATACTCAGTTCAGAGACAAACCTTGACTTTTTGCAGATGTTGGAAGGCTGTAGAAAATAAATCGCTGAGCAACAGATCCCAGAGAGTTTGAGCTGCGACAAAGCACAGTGAAGTGATCCTTCCTTTGGGCTTGACTCATGGTGATGAAGCTCACGCCTGTACCATTTCGATGCTCATAACTGACTGCAAACTCGTCTGAACGATTGACCAGTGATTCATCCAAACTCCATTGTAAAGTGGGAGGAGGATTTCCCGTAGACTCACAGGAACAGTTGACCTGGTTAGCAGTTTTGGTGCAATCAGAAGAGGACATGATCTGTGGAGCATCTGTAATGGATGTAGGGAAGAGAGACAAGGAGAGAGTCAAGTAAAGCCATGCTGTATCAAATTTGCAAAAGTAAAAGATAAGGCTTATGGCTGTTAAAATAAAAAAATAAAAGTTGACCAGCTGTGCGTGTGAATGAAGTGAATGAGGCAAAGAAAAATTCTAGTTCCTCCATGTCAATTGGTTTTCATTCTGGGCCTGTGTCCACAGAGGGCGCTTTTAACGCTGGCAGCGCCTATTTTCAATACAAAACCAATGTAGTTCAGTGTTTTCAGCACTCATAAGTTTCTTGAGGCCGCATTTACTCAGCTCTCAGTTGAAAACAATTCCACTTATGGAACAGCACTACGCTCTTCTATGTCACATCTCCATCACCAACCTATGGCGTTTTATCCCAGCCAATAAAATTGTGCACGCACATGAGATCTGTGCAACTCAAACAGCCACACGCATATTATTTTTGCAAGCGTTTGCACAGCATTCTCACGCAGAATTCATCTGCTCGCACGAGCAATATTGTATCCTGCAAGGAGAAAACCATGCTTTGAGCACGAGCAAAATCTCACCCTGAGCGTGTAACTACAGTGCTCTCTCCTGCTCGCTCGCGAGGGGATTTTTCTTTTTGCGCTCAAAGCATGGTTTTGTCCTCTCAGGATACAATATTGCTCGCGCAAGCAATTTCATTTGAATGATTGTAATTTTACTTGATATGCACATTCTTACTAAGCAGACCTTTTTGGGGGTAAAGTTAACATTTGCTCGTCTCTAATTTAATTATAGAACCTCATATATAACACAGTGTTTCCCCTACCATTCAGGTCGTTCAGGGTGGATTACCCAAAGTGATCTCCCACCACCCTAAAAGAAAGGCACTAAATACTTTATCTATGTAAATTATCCATCCATCCATTATCTATAACTCTTTTCTCCCTTTATTTACAACAAAGTTAATCCTCTACAAAAGAAAGATTTTATGGATTTGAAGTTTCCAATCAAAGCAAATTAAAGATAAACAAAGAGACTTTCATACATTTTGAAAATTTAACTGATGAATGACACCTACAATGTACATCTATTTGTCTTGTGTTTGATTGAAAACTTCCCAGTTTATTTTCAGCCTTGCAGAAAAACGGGCCTCTCTTTCTCGAAGCTTATTAACAAAGATTATTTACATTCCTCATTTGTAAAACGCTGCACAAAAGAAGCCTGACCTACCTGCATTTATGCAAATGTTTCAAACGATACCTACACTGAACATCCATCTGTGTGTTGTTCGATCTTCCACTTCCCTCTTCATTTGCTGCCCGGCAGAAAAAAGGTCCTCTCTCCCTAGAAGCTTTGATGTTTAAAACACGTCCAGTCCCCATGAAAGTCTCCTGGCCTCCATCAGCTCTGTACCAGGTGTAGTTCTTTACAGCTGGGTTTGCATTAGCACTGCAAGTCAGTGTCACATTTGTGTCTTCTTGCACTGGACCAGAGGGACTGACTGACACTGTGGTCCCTTTGGGTGAATCTGAAAAGAGAAAAAATAAAGTTGTATTTTTTGAATATGTAGTTTATTTGTGATGAGGGATAGAGAATGTTATGCCTTTATCCTGAACAAGCCCTGCTAAACATCAATAGAAACAGCTAGTAGGACCAGTGTTGGTCTGTAACGTATCACTAGTAACGCGTTACAGTAATGATATTACTTTTACAAGTAACGAGAAGTGTAACGAATTACTAATGAAATTCCAGTAATAATATTACAGTTACCCACACAAAAATAACTTGTTACTACATTACTGTTGTTGTTATTACCCCACTTCAGATTTATGAAACAAACCCCAGATTAATTTTGTTGCGCACCTCAGACAAGCAGGAAGGTAGCGAGCTTCATGGTTGCCAGATATGCGGATTTGGGCTTTTTTTTAGGTGCCCCAGAGGGTAGTTCTTTTTTGGCCATTGGGCTTGTTTTGTCATTTGTTGTCACACATACCTGGCAACCCTGGCTAGCTTGAAAGATGGAAGTTTACATTCAGTGGCTTGAAAAATTCCCATTACTTAAGTTTTGTCGACAAGAAAGATAACAAGAACATCATTGTCATATGTAAATTGTGTCCCAGTACCAGGACTCTTTATACTGCAAAAAACAGGACTTCAAAACTCCTTAAGCACAACATCTGACGACAACACAACAACATGAAGCTTGTGTAAATAAACCCCACCAATGAGCTGTGGAGGACAGCTGTAGCCCTACAATGTCTACAAATCAACCAAGACTGGATTTTAATCGAGCACAGCTAAAAGCGAAAAAGAACTAATGAAAGTTGTGGCTTATTACGAAAAGTAATATAACAAGTACTGTAACATATTACTGATGGCAGGGAGTAATAAGTAAAGTAATTAAAGTACTTAAAGAGTAATGAGTAATATATTCCTTTTTTTCAATAACGAGCCCAACACTGAGTAGGACTATAACAGTATGTGTACTCATGCAGAGCCATCACGGTTTGGTCTTCACCGTTCAGTGCATTCATTTTTATTTATTTTTATTAATAAAATGTAAAGTTATAAAGACAATGCACATTCATAACATTTCTGTAATGCACAAGTTTAGCCATCATAGACAGCAGCAATATGTAAAACAGACTAAAGTGGGACAACAAAATAGTAAATCTAGAAGCATATGAAACACTTAAAAGAGAGATGTGCATTAAAACAGGACAGTAATACTGTTCTCCTGGTAAAACAAACAAGATACCTAAAAGCAGGACATCAAAGCAGGAGACGTAGGCCTACATGAGACAGCATACCAATTAGAGGTGGGGGAAAATAGATACAGCATAGAATCACAATATTCTGCTCGCGATATGTTTTTATTTTTAATTGCTGAAGGGGTTGCACAATTCATTTTGAGCAAGTAGCATTGTTAAAAATGGCTGCAGTTGTTCAGTCATCCGTACATGTTTGTGTTCAGTAAAGTTTGATCAGACTGAAACACCATCAGTTCAGATTGTGAGGTGCATGCAGTCTTTTACTTTCATCACAGTGTTGGTCAGTCTGTGGGCTCGACTCCCATTGTGTAGAAATGAACAGACAGAAGTGAGACAAAAAGACTGAGAATTTTTCCTTATTTGACAAAACACTTCTTGATTTAGTTTAATTTTGTGTACATAATATGCAGTTAAAAAAATGAAATTCAATATATTATATCACAATTCTCAGCCTGTCGCAAAATGTTTAAAATCGCAATAATATCGTAACGTGACTCAAGCATCGTTATAATATCGTATCGAAGGGCCTCTGGTGATTCCCACCTCTCATTACAGTGTAGACCTACAGTACAGTGTTGCTTCCTCAGTGGATAAACAGTTGGTGGAAATATGAAAATATAAACTTTACTATGTTTGTTACCATCTTACTTTGTTTTTGAAATGGGAGATTAAGGTCCAGTGTTACATTAATTTATAATCAGATACAACTGTGACCTTTAACCCTGTGATGAAAACACTGAGTGTGAAATGATCTGTTGACCTCTTTGTGAAAAAATGCAGATTGTTTTCTTTCTGTTTAAGTATTGACAGGAGTTATTAAACCACTGTGTGACATTAGTCATCACTGCTGTTAGTTTACGTGCAGCTTGCTGGTTTGTTGTTGCATGTTCAAAAATGATAGTATCATCAGCGTACATTAGGATGTCTGACCTAATAGCATTCATTTATTAGATCATTTATGTAGAGGCTAAACAACAAACCCTGTTCATACAATGAATACATCTACAATCAAACATCTGAGTGGAGAGAAAAAAAGGTAATCACACATGGCAGTATGCACACCCCAGGTGACGGCCATGCTCGTAACTGTTTGCTAAATGATTACAAAACAACAAACAAAGAAGAAGAAGCATGTATTTTATGTAATCAATTTAATCACAAGACAAACATACTCACATGTAATGTCAGCTGTTAAACTGGTGTTCACAGATGACTCAGTGCTGCCATCTTGTTTTCTGTAGACAGCAGTACAGGAGATTTCCTGTCTGTGATGGAGGTGTGATGCTTTGAAGTTCAGCACAGAGATCTTGACTTTAGTTTTGTCCTGATTCTCCTGCAGGGTCTCCTGACCTTCACCCAGGCCGGGGCTCCATGTCAGATTTGGAGGAAGAGACAGACAGGGAGCTGGAGCAGAGCAGTTCAAACTCACTGAGGTTCCCTCTTTCACCTTCAGTGTGGGCGGAGTCAGAGTCGGTCTGGGTGGATCATCTGTTCAGAAGATACATAAACATGTATAAGCAGTCATTTCTCTCTCCTATCAAAGGTTTGATTTATCTTTATTTTAAAGTAATCAATGATAAGGTCAGAGAAGTACTACATGAATGAACTACATTTAATTTGAAACCTACCTTTGACTGAAATTTTCACGCCAGCAAAAAAGTATTTCAGATTATTGTCACATTGCAATCTAAAATTATGCACTTTGTTGTTTTGAGGTTGCATGTCATTCAGGGTTGTGGTGCAGTCTTTTTTTGTTAGGTCACCGATCAATTGTCCCTTTTGTTTGTGTTGTGGATTACTGCTATCAAACACAACAGGTCCCTTATAATAATCTTTCCATAATGCTTTACAAGTGTTATCTAAGTTTACATTATATTGATCCTCTACGTCAAAGGAGCAGGGGATTGTCACACAGGATCCCTTCAGAACCTCTATAGTCTGTGGTATAATGATCTCAAACTGTCCACACAGGGCACCTGAAACACAAGAAACAAATCCTTATTACAATTATACATTTACAATACAATCCTTATTCATGTTGAGTTTATAATGTCTATATTACTAAAAACAGCAATGTTCATTGCATGTGTCTCTGTTAAATAAACAAACAAAAAAAATGAAGTCATGATGCATTTTATTGATGGCTCTGTTTCTAAAAATCTTATCAGTATGCTTTCAAAGATAAAATAGTCTTCACATAAAACTCAGGATTCATCATTTTCACAGTTATTTTTTACATTAAAGTTGTAAATTTAACACCAAATCTCTACATTATGATATTGTTAAAATAAAGCAGAACACATTAGTAGCTAATTTCTTTGACAAATATAAGTGAGCATCTCACCTTGCAGCAGACAGCCAATGAGGAGGAGAGTCAGAGCTGCAGCCATCTTTGTGTTTCAGAAGAGGCAGAAAGTCTGGAGAGAATACATGTAGATTTACAGTTTAGTGTATTTCGCTCCAAATAAACTTAGATTTCATTTTGAGGCTGTTGTTGAATGTGATCTTTGCAGAAGTTCCAGATGGAGAAATATGTTGAAATGTTTAAATTTTCATCAATGTGGAAAAGGTTGGATCCAGAGTTTAGTTAACTAAAGCAATCCCAATAAAACTAAAAGACTTCAAGGTGTGCAGCTTCTCATTTTAAGGTTTAAATTGAAATATTTCTGCATTTCATTCAATTTATGTAAAGATGCTCATTATTAAAACATAGAAGATCAAATGATAATAAAATAAAAAACAGGAAGTTTGACTGCCTGCCTCAAAGAAAAGAGACAAATGTTGTGGGGTTTTTTTTGTTTCTTTCTTTGTTTACAACCTCTTAAAGGAAACTATTTGATCAGTAATAACGCCCAGAAGAAAAACTGCATGAGAGCTTTAAAATGTTCAAAACTTGATCAGAGTGAATGTTTTTTTTTCTTTCCCCTGTTACAAAGTTTATTTGATCAACTTCAGAAAAAATGCACTTCTTAAAAAGTAACCTTTATGATATTAAACATGTTGATTTGTTATATCTCCTGAAAAAGTATAAAGTTATTTAAAAGTGATATAAAGTTTTATAAACTTACATTTTTGTCAGGTCTTTTTGAGCAGAGAGGTGAAGGATGTTTAGAGAAGTGAAGTTCCTCATCATTTGGCCGCCTTCATAAACAGCATTCAAAATTTGACTTGTAAATGAGGAAGTCAAAAAAAAATGCATGTTTTACATTGGATGTTCAGTTCTTTCTGTAAATAGTTTTCATACAGGGTCACATCCTTCGTCACCTTTCATTTACTATTGATAACAAACATCTCTCTATGCAAATTATTTCTATCTTTAGACCTTAAATAAAACATTGACATCATGGGGATGTCAGCATTTGATTAAAAAACAAAAAACAATGAAAAGCCTGTACTGTCAAAAGAATGTTTATAATTCATTTTAATGCAATAACATCTTGATGTGTTTCAATATGTACAACCCATCAGTTTGACTAGAATGTTACATTTTGAGATCCACATACAGAAGGTGACAAAAAACATTGTTGTCAAAGCTTCTGCCTAATCATGAAGCAATGAAATAAGCAGGCTACTCTATAAATTACTTTTTTAATCACAACACAATTATCAATCAATTATCAGTTATGACAAAAAGTACTTTCATTCTCACTCAAAGTCAGCCAACTCATTTCTTTCCAGGTGAAACTGAATGATATCCAGCTATTTGATTCTTTCAGGATAGTCTACTATGTAAGATAAAACCCAGGAGCTTGGTTTTGTTCATCATGATTGTAAATGACCCAGTAGTCTGTTGTTAGTGTGTATTTTAATTTGAAATGTATTTCTTAAGAGTTCTTTATAACTTCCTGTTAGTTACATCGAAAAGACGGATGCTCTTTTTTTGAAAGGAAAGGTGAAGGAAGTGAAGGGAAAGAGTAACGTCGCAGAGTTGCAGTAAAACCTGCTTACATGTGTTTCAAACATTAAGTATTACGGTCATTTCTTTTATTAAGCACCTCGCTGTTTGAGGCACGAGGTTTGTATTTTTTTTGTTTCACCTGCACATTGATGAGAAGTTACTTAAAAGTCGCATTTTGTAGTTTTAGAATGAGTGTTGGTTAGCAAAGATGCTGCATCTTGGTATCTGAATTTGATCAGGTTAACGTGTGTGTGTGTGTGTGTGTGTGTGTGTGTGTGTGTGTGTGTGTGTGTGTGTGTGTGTGTGTGTGTGTGTGTGTGTGTGTGTGTGTGCGCATACATGTCGAGGTGTGCATAAGGTTTAATTCATATTCACTAATAAGGTTTTAAATAACAATATTAAGGTCATAATTGTACACATAAGAACATTTAAAGGTTTAAGTTCATATATTGTGTAGTTATACACTATAGTAATATTTTCTTTATTACTCTCTTTTAGTTCTTACAGTGTTTCCATTAAAAACGGAAAGTAAGGAACTTCAAATAAAAGTCTGAAACATCAGTTTGAGAGCCAGGCCATCTGTAACAGCATGGGGTATGCTACAATGATATTTGTCTGACACTCAGAACTAATTATGTTTTATCCCTTTAAGGCAAACCCTCAGTCTATATTATGTTAAATTGAGCAAAATGGACTGCAACCAAACTGGACAGACACAGATTGCAACGGATAATCAGGACTGCAGAAAAAAATATCATTGGTGTCAACCTGCCCCCTATCAGGAAACGAGCAGGTAGAAGTACTACAAACTCTTCCCCTCTGATACGGATCACTGTACACCAAAACAACAACAGTTTGTTCCCCCAGGCTGTCATTCTGATGAATGCTAAACAGTCACACATGCCATTTGTGTCCCAGTGCTCTTAAACTCACATGCAAACAAGTGGAGGGCCCTCACCCTTCAAACCAGCAAGCTGTACATCAAAACAAGGTTGTACATACCAGCAGCAACAGCAAAGGCACATGCCAGGCAGGAGCAGGAGGCCTGTACCTGACATCCAGGTGCATTAAATAAGCTTAACTGACTAGTGAGAGGGACAGGTGAGAGGCTGCATTCAAGACCTCAGTGTTGCGTCGTTTTGAAGAGATGGAAAATGAAGTTTGTTCAATGGTGGTCGATACTTTCTTTAGCTCTTCCCTTCTGGCCCGCACGCCGGTCATGTGACTAAAGCTATACATATTTTTTTCTCTATACATCTCAATATCTCATTTTTTCGCAGATGATTTATTACAGAAAACACTTCTTGAGGAAATTAAGAGACAGTGCCAATACATAGTTTGTCCAGCAGGGGGAGTGTTATTTCAACAGTTTAAAAAAACTCTCAGCAGTCTGCAGCACAAGAAGCAGAGCAGCTCAGCTGATCTAATCTGAAATCTGAAATGTTGCGGGGCTGCCCGATGCTCTCAGAGCAGATTGGGGAGGTTAAGATTGGATCTTTACACCACTCACACTACAAAATAGTCCACCAGATAATCACTTCTGATCAGCCTCGAATCGGAAACGCCCACGTGGTTGACGGTAAGGCAGAATCGGACTTCAAATCAGCCCGATTATCCTGCAGTCTGAGCCAGGCTGTTCAGATGTGTCATTTTTAGATCTCAGCTAAGAAAACGATGAGACAAGTATGAGACACAGTCCAAGTTCTTTAAATCATCTTGGGGTGTCTCATTCAAAGATCTGAGTTTAAAAAAAAGTGAGACAAGTGTGAGATCTCAGGTGACTAAGTAAGTAAAGTTTATTTATATAGCACCTTTCAAGAACAGACGTCACAAAGTGCTTCACAATAAAGGATTGAGCAGAGACATTATTAACAGACAATTACATAAAATCAAATATAGACGGATCAAACCAGTCTGAACAGGTGGGTCTTTAACTGCTTTTTAAAAGTGTCCACAGAGGAACAACCAGCAGACCCTGGTCAGAGGACTTCAGGGACCTGCTGGTGTTATATGGCCTCAGTGTGTAAAGACATGAGGACAGATGTGACATGAGAGCCAAGAATCTTCAATTTCTCGACAGTCCATCACAAAATCGTTTGACTTTGTTGCCTTGAGCTCTGCCTGAGAAAGTCTTTGTAGAAACCTTGAAACTTTCATTCTGTACTCTGTTTTGCATCTATTTTTAGTATCAGCAGATTCCAGGTTCAAAGCCCGGTCTGAACACAAAGAACACAACATCTTTTTAGCTTTGAATACATCTTACATATTTTTATACACTTTTATTTAGTTTGACCTGGAAGAGTTAGCCGACCTTGAGTGAGAATGAAAGTTTTTTTTTTTTCACAATTGTGTTGTGATTAAAAAAGTAATTTATAGAGTAGCCTGCTTATTTCATTGCTTCATGATTAGGCAGAAGCTTTGACAAATGTTTTTTATAAGTTGTTACCTCCTGTATGTGGATCTCAAATACTAACATTCTAGTCAAACTGATGGGTTGTAAATATAAAAAAAACATCAAGATGTTTTTTGCATTAAAATGAATTATAAACATTCTTTTGACAGTACAGGCTTTTCATTGTTTTTTGCATTTTAATCAAATGCTGACATCACCATGACGACGATGTTTTTTTAAGTTCTAAAGATAGAAATCATTTGCACAGAGAGAGATGTTGGAATGAACGGTGAGGAGTGACACCATGAGAACAATTTACATAAAAAGTACTGATAATTCAATGTTAACAGGAATGTTCACTTTTTTGACTTCCTCATTTACAAGTCAACTTTTGCATGCTGTTTGGAAAGGCGCCAAATGATGAGGAACTTCACTTCTCTAAACATCCTTCATCTCTCTGCTCAAAAGGACCTGACAAAAACTTAAATTTACAGTATATCACTTTAAAATCACTTTTAAATAAATTATCATATTTAAATATCATACAGGCTATTTGTTAATACGGTAAGTGCATTTTTTTCTGAAGTTGATCAAACAAACTTTGTTACAGGGGAAACAAAACATTCACTCTGATCAAGTTTTGAACATTTTAAAGCTCTCATGCAGTTTTGCTTCTGGGCATTATTGCAAATTATCAAATAGTTTTCTTAAAGAGGTTGTAAACAAAATGAACTCAGACAAAATATTTTTATATTTTTCTGTTTTGTCTCTTTTCCTTGAGGCAGGCAGTCAAACTTCCTGTTTTTTGTTTTATTATCATTTCATCATTAAGATTTCAATTTCAGCCTTAAAATGAGAAGCTACACACCTTGAAGTCTTTTAGTTTTGTTGGGATGAGTTTAAGTAACTAAACTCTGGATCCAACCTTTTCCTCAAAAGGAAATTACTCCTAAAATCAAAGTTTATTTGGAGCGAAATACACTAAAGTGTAAATCTACATGTATTCTCTCCAGACTTTCTGCCTCTATATTTGTAACAGTGGAAGAAAAATCAATAAAAAACAGAGATAACCATACAATTTACACAAAAGTATGTGAAACAAATGAGGCAAAAAATGTGTGCAATGAGCTAAAATGTGTTCTGCTTTCTTGTAACCATATCATAATGTAGAGATTTGGTGTTAAATTTACAACTTTAATGTATAAAAAAAGCTGTGTGAAAATGATGAATCCTCTGAGTTTTACATGAAGACTTTTTTATTTACTATTTATTATCATTAGACTTAATAGAAATAAAGAAACAGTGATACTATACAAATATAGACACTATAAACTCAATATGAACAAGGATTGTATTGTAAATGTATAATTGTAATAAGGATTTGTTTCTTGTGTTTCAGGCGCCCTGTGTGGACAGTTTGAGATCGGTGACCTAAGAAAAAAAGACTGCACCACAACCCTGAATGACATGCAACCTCAAAACAGCAAAGTGTATCATTTTAGATTAGATTGTGATGGTGTCAAATATTATTTTCCTCAACAAATTGAAATTTCAGTTAAAGGTAGGTTTCATATTAAATTTATTAGCAGTTCAGTCATGTAGTAGTTCTCTGACCTTATCGTTGATTACTTCAAATAAATCAAACCTTTGATAGTAGAGAGAAATGACTGCTTATACATGTTTATGTACCTTACAAACAGTTACGAGCATGGCCGTCACCTGGGGTGTGCATACTGCCATGTGTGATTACCTTTTTTTCTCTCCACTCAGATGTTTGATTGTAGATGTATTCATTGTATGAACAGGGTTTGTTGTTTAGCCTCTACATAAATGATCTAATAAATGAATGCTATTAGGTCAGACATCCTAATGTACGCTGATGATACTATCATTTTTGAACATGCAACAACAAACCAGCAAGCTGCACGTAAGCTAACAGCAGTGATGACTAATGTCACACAGTGGTTTAATAACTCCTGTCAATACTTAAACATAAAGAAAACAATCTGCATGTTTTTCACAAAGAGGTCAACAGATCATTTCACACTCAGTGTTTTCATCACAGGGTTAAAGGTCACAGTTGTATCTGATTATAAATGAATGTAACACTGGACTTTAATCTCCCATTTCAAAAACAAATGAAGATGGTGACAACCATAGTAAAGTTTATATTTACATATTTCCACCAAATGTTTATCCGCTGAGGAAGCAACACTGTACCGTGAACGTAATAGACTTACATTGTAATGAGAGGTGGGAATCACCAGAGGCCCTTCGATATGATATTATAACGATGCTTGAGTCAATATTATAGCGATTTTAAACATTTTGCGACAGGCTGAGAATTGTGATATTTTGAATCTCATTTTTTTAACTGCATATTATGTACACAAAATTAAACTAAATCAAGAAGTGTTTTGTCAAATAAGGAAAAATTCTCAGTCTTTTTGTCTCACTTCTGTCTGTTCATTTCTACACAATGGGAGTCGAGCCCACAGACTGACCAACACTGTGATGAAAGTAAAAGGCTGCAAGCACCTCACAATCTGAACTGATGGTGTTTCAGTCTGATCAAACTTTACTGAACACAAACATGTACGGACGACTGAACAACTGCAGTCATATTTAACAATGCAACTTGTTCAAAATGAATTGTGCAACCCCTTCAGCAATTAAAAATAAAAACATATCGCTAGCAGAATATTGTGATTCTATGCTGTGTCTATTTTCCCCCACAAATAAAGTGGGGGAAATTTATTCAGCAAATAAAAATATAAAAAAACACATATTTGCATATTTACAGTGCTACTAGCTGTTTCTGTTGATGTTTAGCAGGGCTTGTTCAGAATAAAGGCATAACTCTCTTCTCTATCCCTCATCACAAATAAACTACTTATTTTAAACAGTCAGACAGTTTGGCGGAAGCAAACTTAACTGTTGTTTTTTAATAACTTGTGAAATTTTGTTGAGAAAGCTTACATTTTATTCGTCAAGACAAGAAGTTTATTCACTGTTCTCTTTTCACCACAGTGTCAGTCAGTCCCTCTGGTCCAGTGCAAGAAGACAAAAATGTGACACTGACTTGCAGTGCTAATGCAAACCCAGCTGTAAAGAACTACACCTGGTACAGAGCTGATGGAGGCCAGGAGACTTTCATGGGGACTGGACGTGTTTTAAACATCAAAGCTTCTAGGGAGAGAGGACCTTTTTTCTGCCGGCCAGCAAATGAAGAGGGAAGCTTTTTTTATACATTAAAGTTGTAAATTTAACACCAAATCTCTACATTATGATATCGTTAAAAGAAAGCAGAACACATTTTAGCTCATGATGCACATTTTTTCCCCTCATTTGTTTCACATACTTTTTTACTCTGTTGTACATTGTATGGATATTTCTGGATTTTTGAAATGTTATAATGAATAAAATGATATTTTTTCCATTGTGACAAATATAAGTGAGCATCTCACATTGCAGCAGACAGCCAATGAGGAGGAGAGTCAGAGCTGCATCCATCTTTGTGTTTCAGAAGAGGCAGAAAGTCTGGGGAGAATACATGTAGATTTATTTTTAGTGTATTTCGCTCCAAATAAACTTAGATTTTAAGAGTAATTTCCTTTTGAGGAAAAGATTGGATCCAGAATTTAGTTAACTAATCTGATCCCAATAAAACTAAAAGACTTCAAGGTGTGCAGCTTCTCATTTTAAGGTTTAAATTGAAATCTTTCTGCATTTCATTCAATTCATGTAAAGTAGCTCATTATTAAAACATAGATGATGAAATGATAATAAAATAAAAAACAAGAAGTTTGACTGCCTGCCTCAAGGAAAAGAGACAAATATTCTGTGTTTTTTCTTGAGTTCATTTTGTTTACAACCTCTTTAAGGAAACTATTTGATCAGTAATAACGCCCTGAAGAAAAACTGCATGAGAGCTTTAAGATGTTTAAAACTTGATCAAAGTGAATGTTTTTATTCTTGCCCCTGTCACAAAGTTTGTTTGATCAACTTCAGAAAAAATGCACTTCTTAAAAAAAAGCCTTTATGATATTTGAATATGACATTAAAATAGATTTAAAAGTGATATAAACTTACATTTGTCTCAGGTCTTTTTGAGCAGAGAGGTGAAGGATGTTTAGAGAAGTGAAGTTCCTCATCATTTGGTCGCCTTCTTAAACAGCATTCAAAATTTGACTTGAAAATGAGGAAGACAGAAAAGTGAATATTCATGTTCACATTGAATGTTCAGCACTTTTTCTTTGAATAGTTGTCACACTGTTTTCACAACCCAGGCTCAGTGAGCTGGACAAACAGGGAGACCACACATTTTTTAATTTATTAAATAATAATTTCTTGCAAACTAAGGCAAATCATCCTGTTCAAAGAATGTGCAATCTGTAAATCAGTGGTGGTTGTAATGGTGAATGTGTTAAGTGTTGACAAGAGAGTGACAGATTGAGAAGCCAGTTTAAATACTAAGGCCCAGCCTGCCCAGGTATATATAAATTTAACTGGCTCCGCCCCTTTCTACCTGAACTTAAGTGGGGAGCGATACAAAGCAGCAGGAAGAGCACTGACAGTCAGGGGTCATCACACCCTCCCCCTAAAATACTGGGTCCCACCCAGTACCCATAAACAAATTACTATATTTACCAAATTTAGTTAACCAAACATAAGCAATAACATACATATTTGACCAAACCCAACATCACTTATACTTTCCCAATGTTAGTTTCAGTTTCCCTCTCAGCCGCCTGGATCAGGTCCTAGGACCACTTTAAGAGTAGGAAAACAAACTGTGATTAGCAGGCTAACTAAATGTTCCTTATAGAGATCAGTCTGAATTAAGCATCTTTTAACACCAGTGGCCAATGCTCTATTGACAAGGCTAGTAACTATCATACAAAATCAGAGGCACAACAGTGGCACCAACATACATGTCAAAATGGTGTAGTGCCCAAATAGGAACCAAACTTTCTGTCTCAATGATGAGATCAAACTGACACAAAGTCGACCTCTTGACAAGCCACTCAAGCCCTAGCTTTCTTGCTTGAACTACTACAAAAACGTATTTATTTCATCAGAACAGACAGGTGCCACCTCTGGACACTCTGTTACAACATCATGTTTCTGCAGGACAAATTGCATCTGGGTTAATTGCAAATCACTGATCAAAACTCACCTCTTCAAACAATCTTTTGATGTATGATTGTGATATGTGTTCTGTTTATCTGTAGCTGTACCTTTATGTTGTTGTCTTTATGATTTGTGTGGAATGCTGCAATGTCTGTTAGTCTTTCCTTACTGTGCTGTTTCTTTTGTCTTTTTTATCAAATGTTTAGTGTGTAAGAGTTTTTGAAAAGCGCTTATGAATAAAATGTATTATTATTATTATTATTATTATTATTATTATTATTATTAGATATAAGAGAGACATTGGCCGATATGGAGCTCAGCGTAAGGGAAGGAAGACTGCTTATATTCTTTCACAAATTCATTCATTCTTTCACTTCAACTTAAACTACTTCCTCTGTCTACCTGCTCTGGTGATCAGCTGTTAATGGGTGTTTATTCTTTAAGTAATTAACCAACCAGAGTCGGGCACAGCCTCTCTCAACCAATCATCCTGCTGCGACAAAATGCTAAAATAGTTCTTTCTCTTCAACAGACATTCTGTCATTTCAAGGCAACTGCTGCAACCCACCACCGCCCCAGTCACCTCCATTCCAGCTCAGCAGAGTCCAGATTCAGGCTCATTATAGCCTCCATTCCTCTTCACCACCACCAGTGTCTAGACTCCATAGGGGGGTATCCTATCCTGCTGTCGGCCTCATTACCCTTCCGAGTACATGAAGTCGTCACGATGGAGTCTAATCCTCCAAAGACTTTGCACATTCAAATCTAAATTGTCGCACATTTATTGTTAAATAAATAATTGTTCATTCTCAATTAAGTCTCTCCTGATTGAAATATCAGTCTCAGCTTTTTTTTCCTACCTAATATCAATATCACTACCCAACACTGGCTGTTACACACTGATGTCACTGCATTCACTTTATCTTATCATTTCTGTGTCCAGAGGCTGTCCGTAATGTGTGAAAAAAATGAATGTCCTGTTAGTGCTGTCATTTTATATGATGCAACCCGAATACTGGATGTTGTCCTGTTTGTTGGGGTAATGTTGAATGTAAGTTGTAAGATATTGAGACACAGTCCCACGGTGATACTGATAAACTCAACTAAATAATTCATAGCAGGATTAGGAGAAGGCTGTTATTTTGTTTCCTCGAGGAACAGGAACACCTCTAATAGCATTCATCAACAATGTCCTCCTGTCTGGGTTTTCTCAGATTAAACTGAGTAGAAGTAAAAACCTGAGCTTGTTGATTTGTAAACGTGACTGAACAAGGACTATCTTTCAATGATAAAATCAAGCTGGTTAAAACATGTTGATGGAAACTGAGACCACGAACTTCCCCAGCAGTATTAGGACGCCTTTCTCAACCGCCAGAAGAGCGGAAATTATAAATTCAGAGATAAACATGTATCTGTTACCACTCTGTTGCATCATCACCTCTTCTTTCAACTACAGCCTGTTAGCGTTTGTTAACCCAGGAGACCTGTTGCTGTCACTTTGAACGTGCAATGTTTTAACGTTCTTGTGTGATTTAGGATATCAGCTCGTCAACACTTTTCTTCAACTTCAAAACATTGGACAGAGCTTTCTTTCCCCGCCCCCTCCCTCCTAGAGCCAATGTGCAAACAGGTTGCTATGTCGTGGACACTGAAGCTTCAGTTTTTAACCAGCTCTGCATCGGTCTAGAGACTTTTCTGCTCTCTAACCTCTCTCCTTTTTTCAGAAGCAACCGCCTACCTTCTCTGCTCAAAATACAATGATTCTGCGCCACAATGGAAAACTAGAAGGAGGACATACCGACTGCTACATTTACAGATAAACCAGCACTTAAACAGATCATGTTTCCTTAATGTCTGATGATAAAGTAAGACCATTTCAAGATTTAATTCAGAAGATATCTTACATATTGGACCTTTAAACTGTCCTCCTTAACCTCGTCTTTGATTCAGGGCCATTTAAACCCTGTCCTCTGGAACTGGCCTCACAGGCTTTCTTTAATCTGATTGGAAAACAAGAGTATGCAATGAACGAATCAAAACTTTATTACAGACTCAGGGTCCAAATAATAAAATCCAAAAGACATAAAATACAATACAAGATACATGAAATACAAAGCATAGTATAAAAACTTGCAACTTAAATGCAATGCATGGTATAAAATCACTAAAAAGATAAAAACAGCGCCCCAGAGGATACAACTGTACCAATGTTTCCATATCTTGGATTGATTCAATGTGCATCTCTTTTGATAAACCATTTACTTTTTCAATAAAAAATAAAATCTTGATTAGCAGAGCTTCAATACAAACAAAAGTGAAAACCATCACCTCAAACTTATCCATAATTCATGATCAATATCTCTCCAGATTTGAAAATCAGAGGCTTCATGGAGAAAATATTATGTGAAATTACTCAGAATTAATCATGTATTGTGCCAAACACCCTGCAGAATATTGAAATATCACATTCATATCTCAAAGTCGATATTTAAAGCAATGCAGGAAGAGCAGAGAGGGAGACAGAGAGAGAGTCTTCAAATAATCAGGTATGAGGTTTTTTTCAATGACATCATAGTCTGGAGATCTGTTAGTGTGATCCAGATTCATGTAAGTGCTGTCCTCTTCTTTTGGCTTCATGCTCTCTCTTTGTTTTCTTTAGTAAAAGAAGAAATGAGGATTAAAAATTGTTTTATATACAAGTCTGCTCCATTTGTCATATCTTCATCAGCACAGTTTATTCTAAAAAGTCCTCCGGTGTAATAACATACCAAAGAAACACCATGCAGAGTGTGAGGACGATGTTCACAGTGAGAGACACTCCAGTAACAGCCCAGAAGAGAACTCCACTGTAGGGTCCACAGTTATCCTCAAGACCTGTCATAAGAAATAACATGATAATATCATAACCCTGTTTGGGGGGGGACACTTTTTCAACTTGATGGTTTTTACCACTAAAGTCTACTTCATTGTCAGTTTGACAGTGAAGGAAGTACCAAAGCTGTATCATATTTCCAAATCAAGACCGCAAAGCGAGCGAGAGAGACGAGTGTTGGCTGAGCAACCAAAAGACTAAAAGAAGAGGAGTGGTTTCAGCAGGAACAACACTGAGCCAGAAGAAATTCAATATTCATTTCTGATTGTTTCATGGTGGTTATGTTCAAAAGCACAATTTAAACACACTAAACCCACTGACACATGGAGGAGTTGATTATGAAAGGGAAACTGAATGATTGATTGGCCCAAATTGGCACACATGGACATTTGGATGAAAAAGACAAATTAGTAATGTTTTATATACTAATACAGAAAGTGCCAAAGATGGAAATCAATCTTGAAAACTGAAACATTAACAACATCTTATAATCAGTAAATCACTGCTCTGGAGGAATTATAGACCTTTAAAGGTTTAAAAACACACAGTTTAACTTTTATACATACGCTGAACATCTATGTGTTTGTTGTTGGATCGTCCACTCCCCAGTTCATTTTCAGCCTTGCAGAAAAAAGGACCGCAGACATCTGAAGCTTTAACAGTTAAAACGCGTCCAGTCCCCATGAAAGTGTCCTGGCCTCCATCAGCTCTGTACCAGGTGTAGTTCTTTACAGCTGGGTTTGCATTAGTACTGCAAGTCAGTGTCCCATTTGTGTCTCCTTGCACTGTGGTCCCTTTGGGTGAATCTGAAAAATTATAACAAGGATTAAAGTTCTCCGTCGCTACGACAGATTTCCGTCAATTTCACTATTGTAATAATTTTAGTCGCTGTCAATCGGACAAATAAAAGTCGTGCAAAATGGGTTGATGACATAGCCCTACCCTCACGTGCAAACTGCGGTTTTTAATGTCAGGCATTTCTCTGAATCCTGTAACACAATTGTAGTTTTGTGTTTGTGTGGCATTTTAAATATAAAGTCAGAACTTTGATCTGCTACATGAAGTCTGCTCGGTGTATAGTAGGCTTTTATTGTGGTAGAGAACATCAGCGTGCATTGCTCATCATATCAGGATTTGTTTTCAGGCTTCGGTGCGCAACTTTATTTACCCGACCAAAGTGAAATACAGGAGAATGATAATCCGTAACATTACCTGCAGGCAGGGCTAACACTCTGTTAGGAACGCACATCAAGACAACAGGTGATACAAAACAGTACTCACACAGAGCAATGATGAACTTTCCCACATTATGGTCTTTCTCTCAAACACAGACTTGCCCCTTCCTACATCACAGATTTACTAATACCCTATGAGCCTAGCTGCTGCTTACGTTCCTTAGGTAGTAGTGTCCTCACATTTCCCACAGCCAACCTTGTCACGAAAGTTGGCAGGGCATTTTCTTCATATTCTTCCTGCTGTTGTCTCTCCCCTCTGTGTGCTTTGTATGTATGTGTATGCTTTGTCTATGACTACTTTTGAACACACTACTCCAGACTAGTTTATGTGCACACTGGATGGGACACTTTTAATACACATTTGAAGCCAGGGTCCTCTACTACTACAGATTTAGCGTGTAACCTGAAAAGTTTAGTAGTCTTCCACCCTCTATGCTTTCACATCCAGAGGCTTTTTAAAAACAGTGGGGATACATTGTTGTTGGACACGTCTTTTCTTTTGCCTAGCTCTGGTAATGGGCACCTCTGGGAAATGGTGTCTTCATTAAAATGTTCAATATGTTCAAATGCACTGCAAACCCAAAGTTTCCCCCACAACTGATTTAAAAAACTAGGCGGGTCTTCTAGCTTTGCTGTGTACAATATTACTTTTTATTTTTTCTTGTGTCTGCTACTTCCTTTTGTTTGTTAAGGAAAAAATCAATAACTTATAGTCTGGAGCATTACTGGAAAGTGGATTAGGGTGTGAATACTGCCATGAGGGATTGCCTTTTTTCTCCACTCAGTCGTCTTTGTCTTATCACTGCATGTACTGAACCATGAGGTGGTACAAATACCATTTCAGGCCTTCTAACCATCATAAAATCCAAACTGGTGAGTAATGAGAAAATTCTCTCCGCTTACAGTGTGAGTCGATAAAGACAATAACTAATCAGACCAAAATATATTTTTTACCAGGCCATAAACATGTCCATTTCTGCTGTCACAATGGACATTATAATACGGGGTGTGTATGGGACTTCTGGTTCTTTTTTCTTCTGCATCAGTTCCATTTTTTTTACCTGTGTTCATGCTAATTTTTCAAACAATACCTACACTGAACATCCATCTGTGTGTTGTTCGATCTTCCACTTCCCTCTTCATTTGCTGCACGGCAGAAAAAAGGTCCTCTCTCCCTAGAAGCTTTGATGTTTAAAACACGTCCAGTCCCCATGAAAGTCTCCTGGCCTCCATCAGCTCTGTACCAGGTGTAGTTCTTTACAGCTGGGTTTGCATTAGCACTGCAAGTCAGTGTCACATTTGTGTCTTCTTGCACTGGACCAGAGGGACTGACTGACACTGTGGTCCCTTTGGGTGAATCTGAAAAGAGAAAAAAAAAAGTTGTATTTTTTGAATATGTAGTTTATTTGTGATGACTACAATTGTAGTTTTGTGTTTGTGTGGCATTTTAAATATAAAGTCAGAACTTTGATCTGCTACATGAAGTCTGCTCGGTGTATAGTAGGCTTTTATTGTGGTAGAGAACATCAGCGTGCACTGCTCATCATATCAGGATTTGTTTTCAGGCTTCGGTGCACAACTTTATTTACCCAACCAAAGTGAAATACAGGAGAATGATAATCCGTAACATTACCTGCAGGCAGGGCTAACACTCTGTTAGGAACGCGCATCAAGACAACAGGTGATACAAAACAGTACTCACAGAGCAACGCGCGACATGAGTCACCGTTAAACTGGACCGTTTGACAACACAACTCTAACATGTCTTATTAGCTTAACAAGCTATCACTAGTTTTCTCTGATACATTTAACGACTGAGTGGGTGAAAGTTATGAAGTACAGTACTACATTAGTGCTGTACACATTTTAAAAAGAAAAAAACTTCTTACTCCACTGAATTTATAGAAAATGTTCAGTTTGTTTGCTAGTTGCTTCTCAGATTCAGATTTATGATGTCAAAATATCTTTATGTGCCCTGCTGGCTATATATGTAAATAAATAAATATGCCTATATATTTTTTATTACTCTTTACTTTAACTTAACTTAGTAACTTAACTTTATATAGGCATACAATGCATTTGACATTGGTCATATTTGTCAAAAAGAAGCAAGGCCTTATCTGTCAGTCTAGATTTTGAGCTTTTTATACCTAGATCAAAAACACCAATTGAAATTGGTTATTTGTTGTTTTATACGTTGAGAATTTTCAGACACAACGTTTTTTGCTTTAATCCCTGTTATTAACACAACATGAATATTAGGCTGTCCCAGACGATGTGCTTATCTCCTGATTTCATATTACCCTTTATTTGGTTACTGATTTTTTTCATGTGATTCTAAAACATGTCAGGCAATCCTTGATGACATTGCCCCTTTCAGAATAAATCAAGCCAAACAAAACGCTCTTCCCTTGCTTCCCTTCCAAATCTCCACCAATGCCCACTTGTTATCTGCAGGGTCATCAGCTGGGGTCTACCGCTCGTAGATGATTTGCACCTTAACCCAGAACATCTCCAGTTGAGTTCTTGTTCAATTTGAATCCTCCTGGACTTTAGCTTTGCTTTTAATACGAAAGACTATGATATCCTCCTGAATTTCCTGAAAGAGTACATTGGCATTAAAAACACTGCTCTGTACTGGTTTCAATCTTATTTATCTGGCAGATCTTTCTGTTTCGGCGATACAATTTTCCCCATCCCCTTTCCACCTCACATTTGGTGTTCCCCAAGGGTCAATTCTCAGTCTATTATTTGCTCTGGTAATGGGCACCTCTGGGAAAATGTTCAATATGTTCAAATACACTGCAAACCCAAAGTTTCCCCCACAACTGATTTTAAAAACTAGCTCTAGGTCTTCTACCTTTGCTGTGTACAATATTACTTTTTATTTTTCTTGTGTTTTCTTGTGTCTGCTACTTCCTTTTGTTTGTTAAGGAAAAAATCAATAGCTTATAGTCTGGAGCATTACTGGAAAGTGGATTAGGGTGTGAATACTGCCATGAGGGATTGCCTTTTTTCTCCACTCAGTCGTCTTTGTCTTATCACTGCATGTACTGAACCATGAGGTGGTACAAATACCATTTCAGGCCTTATAACCATCATAAAATCCAAACTGGTGAGTAATGAGAAAATTCACTCCGCTTACAATGTGAGTCGATAAAGACGATAACTTATCAGAACAAAATATATTTTTTACCAGGCCATAAACATGTCAATTTCTGCTGTCACAATGGACATTATAATACGGGGTGTGTATGGGACTTCTGGTTCTTTTTTCTTCTGCATCAGTTCCATTTTTTTTACCTGTGTTCATGCAAATATTTCAAACAATACCTACACTGAACATCCATCTGTGTGTTGTTCGATCTTCCACTTCCCTCTTCATTTGCTGCACGGCAGAAAAAAGGTCCTCTCTCCCTAGAAGCTTTGATGTTTAAAACACGTCCAGTCCCCATGAAAGTCTCCTGGCCTCCATCAGCTCTGTACCAGGTGTAGTTCTTTACAGCTGGGTTTGCATTAGCACTGCAAGTCAGTGTCACATTTGTGTCTTCTTGCACTGGACCAGAGGGACTGACTGACACTGTGGTCCCTTTGGGTGAATCTGAAAAGAGAAAAAATAAAGTTGTATTTTTTGAATATATAGTTTATTTGTGATGAGGGATAGAGAATGTTATGCCTTTATCCTGAACAAGCCCTGCTAAACATCAATAGAAACAGCTAGTAGGACCAGTGTTGGGCTGTAACGTATCACTAGTAACGCGTTACAGTAATGATATTACTTTTACAAGTAACGAGTAGTGTAACGAATTACTAATGAAATTCCAGTAATAATATTACAGTTACCCACACAAAAAATAACTTGTTACTACATTACTGTTGTTGTTATTACCCCACTTCAGATTTATGAAACAAACCCCAGATTAATTTTGTTGCGCACCTCAGACAAGCAGGAAAGTAATGAGCTTCATGGTTGCCAGATATGCAGATTTGGGCTTTTTTTTAGGTGCCGCCGAGAGTAGTTTTTTTTTGGCCATTGGGCTTGTTTTGTCATTTGTTGTCACACATACCTGGCAACCTTGGCTAGCTTGAAAGATGGAAGTTTACATTCAGCGGCTGGAAATATTCCCATTACTTAAGTTTTGTTGACAAGAAAGATAACAAGAACATCATTGTCAGATGTAAATTGTGTCCCAGTACCAGGACTCTTTATATTGCAAAACACAAGACTTCAAAACTCCTTAAGCACTTACAACATCTGACGACAACACAACAACATGAAGCTCGTGTAAATAAACCCCACCAATGAGCTGTGGAGGACAGCTGTAGCCCTACAATGTCTACAAATCAACCAAGACTGGATTTTAATTTTTTTAAAAGCGAAAAAGAACTAATGAAAGTTGTGGCTTATTACGAAAAGTAATATAACAAGTAGTGTAACATATTACTGATGGCAGGGAGTAATAAGTAAAGTAATTAAATTACTTAAAGGGTAATGAGTAATATATTCCTTTTTTTAAATAACGAGCCCAACACTGAGTAGGACTATAACAGTATGTGTACTCATGCAGAGCCATCACGGTTTGGTCTTCACCGTTCAGTGCATTCATTTTTATTTATTTTTATTAATAAAATGTAAAGTTATAAAGACAATGCACATTCATAACATTTCTGTAATGCACAAGTTTAGCCATCATAGACAGCAGCAATATGTAAAACAGACTAAAGTGGGACAACAAAATTGTAAATCTAGAAGCATATGAAACACTTAAAAGAGAGATGTGTATTAAAACAGGACAGTAATCCTGTTCTCCTGGTAAAACAAATAAGATACCTAAAAGCAGGACATCAAAGCAGGAGACGTAGGCCTACATGAGACAGCATACCAATTAGAGGTGGGGGAAAATAGATACAGCATAGAATCACAATATTCTGCTAGCGATATGTTTTTATTTTTAATTGCTGGAGGGGTTGCACAATTCATTTTGAGCAAGTTGCTTTGTTAAAAATGACTGCAGTTGTTCAGTCATCCGTACATGTTTGTGTTCAGTAAAGTTTGATCAGACTGAAACACCATCAGTTCAGATTGTGAGGTGCTTGCAGCCTTTTACTTTTATCACAGTGTTGGTCAGTCTGTGGGCTCGACTCCCATTGTGTAGAAATGAACAGACAGAAGTGAGACAAAAAGACTGAGAATTTTTTCTTATTTGACAAAACACTTCTTGATTTAGTTTAATTTTGTGTATATGCAGTTAAAAATATGAAATTCAATATATTATATCACAATTCTCAGCTTGTCGCAAAATGTTTAAAATCGCAATAATATCGTATCGTGACTCAAGCATCGTTATAATATCGTATCGAAGGGCCTCTGGTGATTCCCACCTCTCATTACAGTGTAGACCTACAGTACAGTGTTGCTTCCTCAGTGGATAAACAGTTGGTGGAAATATGTAAATATAAACTTTACTATGTTTGTTATCATCTTACTTTGTTTTTGAAATGGGAGATTAAAGTCCAGTGTTACATTCATTTATAATCAGATACAACTGTGACCTTTAACCCTGTGATGAAAACACTGAGTGTGAAATGATCTGTTGACCTCTTTGTGAAAAACATGCAGCTTGTTTTCTTTATGTTTAAGTATTGACAGGAGTTATTAAACCACTGTGTGACATTAGTCATCACTGCTGTTAGTTTACATGCAGCTTGCTGGTTTGTTGTTGCATGTTCAAAAATGATAGTATCATCAGCGTACATTAGGATGTCTGACCTAATAGCATTCATTTATTAGATCATTTATGTAGAGGCTAAACAACAAACCCTGTTCATACAATGAATACATCTACAATCAAACATCTGAGTGGAGAGAAAAAAAGGTAATCACACATGGCAGTATGCACACCCCAGGTGACGGCCATGCTCGTAACTGTTTGCTAAATGATTACAAAACAACAAACAAAGAAGAAGAAGCATGTATTTTATGTAATCAATTTAATCACAAGACAAACATACTCACATGTAATGTCAGCTGTTAAACTGGTGTTCACAGATGACTCAGTGCTGCCATCTTGTTTTCTGTAGACAGCAGTACAGGAGATTTCCTGTCCGTGATGGAGGTGTGTTGCGTTGAAGTTCAGCACAGAGATCTTGACTTTAGTTTTGTCCTGATTCTCCTGCAGGGTCTCCTGACCTTCACCCAGGCCGGGGCTCCATGTCAGATTTGGAGGAAGAGACAGACAGGGAGCTGGAGCAGAGCAGTTCAAACTCACTGAGGTTCCCTCTTTCACCTTCAGTGTGGGCGGAGTCAGAGTCGGTCTGGGTGGATCATCTGTTCAGAAGATACATAAACATGTATAAGCAGTCATTTCTCTCTACTATCAAAGGTTTGATTTATCTTTATTTTAAAGTAATCAATGATAAGGTCAGAGAACTACTACATGAGTGAACTGTTAATAAGTTTAATTTGAAACCTACCTTTGACAGAAATTTTCACGCCAGCAAAAAAGTATTTCAGATCATTGTCATATTGCAATCTAAAATTATGCACTTTGTTGTTTTGAGGTTGCATGTCATTCAGGGTTGTGGTGCAGTCTTTTTTTGTTAGGTCACCGATCAATTGTCCCTTTTGTTTGTGTTGTGGATTACTGCTATCAAACACAACAGGTCCCTTATAATAATCTTTCCATAATGCTTTACAAGTGTTATCTAAGTTTACATTATATTGATCCTGTATGTCAAAGGAGCAGGGGATTGTCACACAGGATCCCTTCAGAACCTCTATAGTCTGTGGTATAATGCTCTCAAACTGTCCACACAGGGCACCTGAAACACAAGAAACAAATCCTTATTACAATTATACATTTACAATACAATCCTTATTCATATTGAGTTTATAATGTCTATATTACTAAAAACAGCAATGTTCATTGCATGTGTCTCTGTTAAATAAACAAACAAAAAAATAAAGTCATGATACATTTTATTGTTGGCTCTGTTTCTAAAAATCTTATCAGTATGCTTTCAAAGATAAAATAGTCTTCACATAAAACTCAGGATTCATCATTTTCACAGTTATTTTTTACATTAAAGTTGTAAATTTAACACCAAATCTCTACATTATGATATCAATAAAAGAAAGCAGAACACATTAGTAGCTAATTTCTTTGACAAATATAAGTGAGCATCTCACCTTGCAGCAGACAGCCAATGAGGAGGAGAGTCAGAGCTGCAGCCATCTTTGTGTTTCAGAAGTGGCAGAAAGTCTGGAGAGAATACATGTAGATATACAGTTTAGTGTATTTCGCTCCAAATAAACTTAGATTTCATTTTGTGGCTGTTGTTGAATGTGATCTTTGCAGAAGTTGCAGATGGAGAAATATCTTCATCAATGTGGAAAAGGTTGGATCCAGAGTTTAGTTAACTAAATTGATCCCAACAAAACTAACAGACTTCAAGGTGTGCAGCTTCTCATTTTAAGGTTTAAATTGAAATATTTCTGCATTTCATTCAATTCAAGTAAAGATGCTCATTATTAAAACATAGAAGATGAAATGATAATAAAATAAAAAAAACAAGAAGTTTGACTGCCTGCCTCAAGGAAAAGAAACAAAATTGAAAAATATTTTTTTTTTCTTGAGTTAATTTTGTTTACAACCTCTTAAAGGAAACTATTTGATCAGTAATAACGCCCAGAAGAAAAACTGCATGAGAGCTTTAAGATGTTCAAAACTTGATCAAAGTGAATGTTTTTTTCTTTCCCCTGTAACAAAGTTTGTTTGATCATAAAGTAACCTTTATGATAATAGACATGTTGATTTGTTATATCTCCTGAAAAAAGTTATTTAAAAGTGATATAAAAGTTTTATAAACTTACGTTTTTGTCAGGTAGTTTTGAGCAGAGAGGTGAAGGATGTTTAGAGAAGTGAAGCTCCTCATCATTTGGTCACCTTCATAAACAGCATTGAAAATTTGACTTGAAATTTAGGAAGTCAAAAAAAAAAGGAACTATCATGTTCACATTGAATGTTCAGCACTTTTTACATATAGTTTTCATAGAGTGCCACATCATTCCTCCCCATAAATTAATGTATTGAGTAAAGTTGTGAGTAATTATGTAAGTGTGAGTGTGTGAACAAGTATGTGAATAAGTCTGTGAGCCAATGAACACGAGTGTATAAGTGTGAGAGTCTGAGTCAGTGAGTGAATGAGTGTGAGAGTCTGAGTGAATCAGTGAGTGAATGAGTGTGATTTTGTGAGGCATGGTCCAGATTGCTAGTGTAAGTGTGTGTGTCTGAATGAATGTGGGAGTGATTACGTGAGTGAATGAATGAGTGAGAGAATTAGGGCTACCTTTCTCTTTCTTTTCTCCTATACTCCTGTAGAAGTTCTGTGTTGTTGTAAATCTTCTGTCTTTGTTTTTCCACCCTAGCTTTTGATGCAGCCTTCTTAGGATTACTTTCATTTGCTCTTCATAAAGAATGTGAGTTAACATAAATTCATATAAAAATTCAATATCATGCCAATATGTCATTAAATTTAAAAAAATAGTATATCAATAAAGTTTATTACCACAATATGCCTCTACATTACATGGTAGTAAAAGCTACTCATTACGGTTATGAATGACATTTGGCTAAACTAGCAGGACTACCAGGAATTACTTTTTTTAACTTGATTTAAGAGAAGTCCTTATTTCTTGGTTTTTAATAATAATACATTACAAACATTATTGTTATAGCACCTTTAAAAATAGATGTTTACAAAGTGCTTTGAACTACAAAGCAAAGGCAGGAAATCAGGAGAATAACATGATGAACTTCAACAGTCAGGTGACAGAGACATGGAAACAGCTAAATCCCCCTAAACTTAAAGAGAAACTTGTTAGGCTGTACAATGATATGAAGTCTCAATATCTGTAGTAAATAGGCAACTTCCAAACCTACAGCCTCTCCTAATCAGCCCCTTTTTTAAATTATAAATTATTTTCCCATTTGAACTTTTTGTCTTTGTTATTATCGGTTCTTCTGATGTTAAGTTGAGTTTCTTTGCCTTTTGGCTGTCTGATTTAGATACAGTACTGTGCAAAAGTTTTAGGCAGGTGTGAAAAAATGCTGTAAAATAAGAATGCTTTCACAAATAGAAGTAATTATTTTTGATCAATTAACAAAAAGCATTTTGTGAATGAACAGAAGAAACATCTAAATCAAATCAATATTTGGCGTGACCACCCTTTGCCTTCAAAACAGCATCAATGCTTGTAGGTACACTTGAAATATCTCGGCAGGTGGGTTGTTCTTCATGCAATCTCAGACACACTCGATAATGTTGAGATCAGGACTCTGTGCAGGCCATACCATCACTCCCAGGACTCCTTGTTCTTCTTTACGCTGAAGATCGCCCTTAATGACATTGGCTGTATGTTTTGGGTCATTGTCCTGCTACAGAATAGATTTGGCACCAATCAGACGCTTCCCTGATGGTATTACCCTGATGGTATTACATGATGGATAAGTACCTGCTTGTATTTCTCAGCATTGAGGACACCATTAATTCTGACCAAATCCCCAACTCCATTTGCAGAGAGGCCCAAACTTGAAAGGAACCTCCACCATGCTTCACTAATGCCTGCAGACACTTGTTATCTAACGCTCCAGCTTAAGAAACATCGATTTAAAATCATCAATCAAGTTTGGTGTGGTAAGAAATCAAAATTTTATTTTTAGGCCATATCACCCAGCCCTAGTTTCAACATTTATTTTGAAAGAAAATATACATTCAAGAGACCACAGCATTCTTAAAAGTTCTAAAACCAGCAATAGAACTGTAATCTAATTATGCATCACACTCTAGTCTCTAAATTTAACCTGGGCATATTCACATTCAGAGTCCTTCTTCACATTTCTAGGCTTCACTTCATTGTATAGATTTACACTCTCTACTGCATTGCTCGCAACATTTCTGCCCAATTCTCCATCCAAGCGCTTCTCCTCCAGATAGGAGCGACCTGACTGATTTGTGTCCCCAGAGCTTCCTCCCTCCTTCTTCCCTTTGCTCCTCCAAGTCACACTAGTGTAAATCACATCTTTGCTTTCCTCGTTTTTCTTCTCTGAACTTGTGCTGGCGTCTTCTGTGTTGTTTCGGCTTGAGCTTGGTAAGTTGGTGCTGATTGGCTCAGAGGTAGTTGCAGGTTGGGTGACACCTGGTTTCTTCAGCTCAGTGGTGTTAGCATAAATGCCCTCATTTGTTTTGTTGGGTTCCTACAAATCAAAAGGAAATGTCGGTTGTAAGGTTATTCTGCTTATGTAAGTCACACTAAGTAGAAAACTGCTGGATTCCAGGATAAAGTACCTCATCTCCTTTTCCACTTGGTAGATGTTGGCTCATAGCAACTGTGCTGGCGTTACCTGACCCCTGACTCTTAAGCAGGTTGTGTTGAGTCCTCTGAGCCCTGAAAAAACCAGCAGAGTATAAACCTACAAGAATATACTGACAATATCTTTCTTTTTCACGAGTCTAAAGTTGAGAAAAAACTCAGGGAACAGTCCATATTTAGTTATTTTAACACTGGTAACAGATCACAGGATCACAGCGTCTGCAGTCGATGTCAACATGTTGTGCCGAGTGTGGCGAGCATTAGCAGTACTAGCATTAGCAGTACTAGCACTGCCAGCCTTTGGTCCTCCTTGCAGGTTTACTTCCACATGTCTGTGCTTTTTACGCATTGCTCTGGTCAAGATACACCACTTTAACACGAGACAGCCTACATACAACTTTTATTCCATTTTCTAGATCAAAATACAGTCAAACCTCTTTGCGCTATGACATGCCACTTGTCTACTATGCTGGTTTACATCTAGGTAGTAGAGCATTAGTGCCTGTCTATAGCTTTGGCTGGTGGCATTTCAGCATCAACATTCTTATGTGTGCATGTGCAAAGGTCACAGTACAGGACATACTCTGTCAAGTAGAGGAAATATTCATGATTACTTCATGCCATAACTTTTTTGTTGCAACATACTGGAGCAAAACTCGCAGGTTTTCCACTCAGACTTCGCTACAGCTGCCTGCAAATATGGGGCTTATTGAGAAGCTGCAAACTGTATCACAGCACACCAATCAGTAAAGAACAGTAAAACACCACATAATGAACCACCTGTGGGCATCCTCTCTTCAGAGTAAGGTTATCAACACTTTTTTTCATAATTTGATACTTTCGACCTCTTTTAAAGCAATACTCTTCCAAATCTCCTTTATTCTAATGATCGATAGTACCCAAAAGTACACAAAGCTTTAAATAACTACATATCTTCAGTCATATTTAATCCCAAAGTTCATTTGAGCAAAAAAGAGAGTAAGAGATCAGCGGTACATCTGAAATTCACAGATCAGCAAATACTGATGTTTCTCCAGTCCTTTAGGTGTCTCATAAAGCTGCATATTCATGTTTATGTCTCACAAACAGACGCAGAGCAGAGGACACTATAAATAACACAAATACATTGGCAACATTTTCGATCCACAACATTTGATTGAAATTGTGGGCCTCAATTGAAAAATATTAATTACCTGGATAAGACTTGGTCTGCTCATAATACCAAAAAATATTAAACATTTCAAAGATTTTAAATTGAAGACCAGAGGAACACCATATAGAATCTGTATCTTCACTCAAATAAAGAATATAAAATTCCAAGTAGGAGGTTTTTAAATATTTTGCATAGTGGTATTCTGTACGGTTTGGCTTGATTTGCTGTTACCCTACCTGATAACAAAGAGTAGAGCACATACTAGCACCAGGAAGACGACAATGGTGGCGATGAAGACTGGCAAAATCACTGAAAAATACAAAGGACAATAAGGGATTATGGTTCAAGCTCTTATTCAGAAGAGATTATTATTTGAATAAATTCGGACATCACGTATTAATTATTCATTTTGTAAATTGTTAAATCAGGACATATTAAAGCTTTCAAGAGGAATTTATGTTCACCACTTACCCATTCATAAAGCTTTCTTGTTAATACTTAGTAATTATGAGAACAAATTGTGAAATGTGCCGCTTACCAATAAAAGTTATACTCAGTTCAGAGACAAACCTTGACTTTCTGCAGATGTTGGAAGGCTGTAGAAAATAAATCGCTGAGCAACAGATCCCAGAGAGTTTGAGCTGCGACAAAGCACAGTGAAGTGATCCTTCCATTGGGCTTGACTCATGGCGATGAAGCTCACGACTGTACCATTTCGATGCTCATAACTGACTGCAAACTCTTCTGAGTGATTGACAGCTAACCCATCCAAACTCCATTGTAAAGTGGGAGGAGGATTTCCCGTAGACTCACAGGAACAGTTGACCTGGTTAGCAGTTTTGGTGCAATCAGATGAGGACATGATCTGTGGAGCATCTGTAATGGATGTAGGGAAGAGAGACAAGTAGAGAGTCAAGTAAAGCCATGCTGTATCAAATTTGAAAAAGTAAAAGATAAGGCTTATGGCTGTAAAAAAAAAGAAAAAAAGTTGACCAGCTGTGCGTGTCCAAGTGAATGAGGCAAAGAAAAATTCAATTTCCTCCATGTCAATCGGTTTTCATTCTGGGCCTGTGTCCACAGAGGGCGCTTTTAACGCTGGCAGCGCCTATTTTCAATACAAAACCAATGTAGTTCAGTGTTTTCAGCACTCATAAGTTTCTTGAGGCCGCATTCACTCAGCTCTCAGTTGAAAACAATTCCACTTATGGAACAGCACTACGCTCTTCTATGTCACATCTCCATAACCAACCTATGGCGTTTTATCCCAGCCAATAAAATTGCGTGCGGACGAGATCCATGCGCGAATTTAAAGGAGCTGTGCGTGCAACTCAAACAGCCACGCGCATATTATTTTTGTGAGCACTTGCACAGCATTCACTTGCAGAATTTATCTGCTCGCGCGAGCAATATTGTATCCTGCAAGGAGAAAACCATGCTTTGAGCACGAGCAAAATCTCACCCTGAGCGCGTAACTACAGTGCTCTCTGGGATTTTTCTTTTTGCCCTCAAAGCATGGTTTTGTCCTCTCAGGATACAATATTGCTCGCGCAAGCAATTTCATTTGAATGATTGTAATTTTACTTGATATGCACATTCTTACTAAGCAGACCTTTTTGGGGGTAAAGTTAACATTTGCTCGTCTCTAATTTAATTATAGAACCTCATATATAACACAGTGTTTCCCCTACCATTCAGGTCGTTCAGGGTGGATTACCCAAAGTGATCTCCCACCACCCTAAAAGAAAGGCACTAAATACTTTATCTATGTAAACTATCCATCCATCCATTATCTATAACTCTTTTCTCCCTTTATTTAGAACAAAGTTAATCCTCTACAAAAGAAAGATTTTATGGATTTGAAGTTTCCAATCAAAGGAAATTAAAGATAAACAAAGAGATTTTCATACATTTTTTAAAATGTAACTGATGAATGACACCTACAATGTACATCTATTTGTCTTGTGTTTGATTGAAAACTTCCCAGTTCATTTTCAGCCTTGCAGAAAAACGGGCCTCTCTTTCAAGAAGCTTATTAACAAAGATTATTTACATTCCTCATTTGTAAAACGCTGCACAAAAGAAGCCTGACCTACCTGCATTTATGCAAATGTTTCAAACGATACCTACACTGAACATCCATCTGTGTGTTGTTCGATCTTCCACTTCCCTCTTCATTTTCAGCCTTGCAGAAAAAAGGTCCTCTCTCCCTAGAAGCTTTGATGTTTAAAACACGTCCAGTCCCCATGAAAGTCTCCTGGCCTCCATCAGCTCTGTACCAGGTGTAGTTCTTTACAGCTGGGTTTGCATTAGCACTGCAAGTCAGTGTCACATTTGTGTCTTCTTGCACTGGACCAGAGGGACTGACTGACACTGTGGTCCCTTTGGGTGAATCTGAAAAGAGAAAAAATAAAGTTGTATTTTTTGAATATGTAGTTTATTTGTGATGACTACAATTGTAGTTTTGTGTTTGTGTGGCATTTTAAATATAAAGTCAGAACTTTGATCTGCTACATGAAGTCTGCTCGGTGTATAGTAGGCTTTTATTGTGGTAGAGAACATCAGCGTGCACTGCCCATCATATCAGGATTTGTTTTTAGGCTTCGGTGCGCAACTTTATTTACCCGACCAAAGTGAAATACAGGAGAATGATAATCCGTAACATTACCTGCAGGCAGGGCTAACACTCTGTTAGGAACGCACATCAAGACAACAGGTGATACAAAACAGTACTCACAGAGCAACGCGCGACATGAGTCACCGTTAAACTGGACCGTTTGACAACACAATTCTAACATGTCTTATTAGCTTAACAAGCTATCACTAGTTTTCTCTGATACATTTAACGACTGAGTGGGTGAAAGTTATGAAGTACAGTACTACATTAGTGCTGTACACATTTTAAAAAGAAAAAAACTTCTTACTCCACTGAATTTATAGAAAATGTTCAGTTTGTTTGCTAGTTGCTTCTCAGATTCAGATTTATGATGTCAAAATATCTTTATGTGCCCTGCTGGCTATATATGTAAATAAATAAATATGTCTATATATTTTTTATTACTCTTTGCTTTAACTTAACTTAGTAACTTAACTTTATATAGGCATACAATGCATTTGACATTGGTCATATTTGTCAAAAAGAAGCAAGGCCTTATCTGTCAGTCTAGATTTTGAGCTTTTTATACCTAGATCAAAAACACCAATTAAAATTGGTTATTTGTTGTTTTATACGTTGAGAATTTTCAGACACAACGTTTTTTGCTTTAATCCCTGTTATTAACACAACATGAATATTAGGCTGTCCCAGACGATGTGCTTATCTCCTGATTTCATATTACCCTTTATTTGGTTACTGATTTTTTTCATGTGATTCTAAAACATGTGAGGCAATCCTTGATGACATTGCCCCTTTCAGAATAAATCAAGCCAAACAAAACGCTCTTCCCTTGCTTCCCTTCCAAATCTCCACCAAGGCCCACTTGTTATCTGCAGGGTCATCAGCTGGGGTCTACCGCTCGTAGATGATTTGCACCTTAACCCAGAACATCTCCAGTTGAGTTCTTGTTCAATTTGAATCCTCCTGGACTTTAGCTTTGCTTTGAATACGAAAGACTATGATATCCTCCTGAATTTCCTGAAAGAGTACATTGGCATTAAAAACACTGCTCTGTACTGGTTTCAATCTTATTTATCTGGCAGATCTTTCTGTTTCGGCGATACAATTTTCCCCATCCCCTTTCCACCTCACATTTGGTGTTCCCCAAGGGTCAATTCTCAGTCTATTATTTGCTCTGGTAATGGGCACCTCTGGGAAAATGTTCAATATGTTCAAATACACTGCAAACCCAAAGTTTCCCCCACAACTGATTTTAAAAACTAGCTCTAGGTCTTCTAGCTTTGCTGTG